>NC_048302.1:75499379-75715895 GCF_013100865.1 Trachemys scripta elegans
AAGGGGGGAAGGATGTAAAATAAAAAGGGAATGTAATCTGGCACAATTAAACACGGGCATACTCAGAGTTACTTAGAACTAAAATAATAATTGGAAATGTTGTCTAAACAACACTCGTTGGAACACAAAATAAGGGCACAATTTGACAAACACACACATCGTTCATGTAATAGTTTGACTTCAATAGGACTTCTTGCAGGCTTACCTGTTTCTTACCTATTTTTCTGTAAGGTAAAGTGCAATTTAGAAATAAGGTCTAAAAAAGCAATTAGCCAAGATACTCATAATTCTATAAATATTTAAGTATCATCTTGCTCCTAAGGCTCTGAGTCTGAGATGCTAAATGTCCTGAAGTTTAGGGGGGATTCAGGGTGGTCAGCATCTAGCAATAAGAAGCCTGAAAAATCATGGTGAAGTAGTGAGAAGTTACACTGTCATTCATTACTGAAGATGATGAGAAATGTTTATTCTAGCACTTTTCATGGGAAATTTGGATGTGGCCTTGGCAAAGACTGAAGATTCTAAGGAAGGTAGCAATTTTTGAAACTCAAATGGAGTAAATTACCAGGATAGGATCATATTCATTGAGGGTTCTGAAAGAAATAGTGATGGAAAATAAATATTGAAAATAGCTGCAACATTTTTTAAAACATCCATTCTTAAAAATTAGAAGGTTGCTAAGGTGATGATTATCCTCTGAAAAGTAGCCACAAGAGTTCCTGGGAATTACTAATTAGTGAGCGTAATATTGGTTCCATAGAAATCAGTTTAGGCTTCAAATTCTGCATTCTTTGTTCACTCATAAGTCCCATTGACCCCAAAAATGACACTAAAGCCAAAAGGAGGCAGGACTGGAGGATAAATAATGATGGAATAATTCAAACAATTGAATATATGTAAGCTGATAGTCAAACAAGCCTTGCTGCTATACAGGAACATCTTGCAACCTTAACCCGTTACCTTTCCAAAGAATATTTGTAAAATTGTAGTTAAATATGGATGTAATTTACTTGGATTTTCAAAAAGTGCCTTTTTTTTTTTTTAAATCTCTGGGATGATTTTGAAAATGTGAATGACTTTTAATTTTTTTTTAAATTGGACTTCAATTTTTATAAACATTAGATCAATTTAGGCACTGATTTATCTTAAATGTTAAAAGTGTGATTTTTGTAAGCAGTCACACATTGGTATTTTATTTTATTGATGTGTTGGAGAGAAAGTAGTGAGTGAACTGGTGACGTTTACCAATTACTCTAATTTTCACTAATTCTAAAACTCCAGATCAAGTTAAATGAATTGGATTGCGAGTCAGATGTAATTTCAATTTAGATGCATTAGATAATGTACATTAACACAAACAAAATAAACTTCCTCTATACAATAGCTGCCCTTAAAAAGTTAATTACAGATTCAGAAGTTGTCATCTATTATAATCCAATGAATATATCTGTCCAGTGTTTAATTACAGTCCATGCTTTTTTTTGCTTTTAATTTACTTTTTACCTGAGGTCAGTATTTCAATAAAGATGGAGCAGTGTAACAGGATAATTGTCCCATTAAAAGTAGTAAGGAGTAGAGGTCAGTCATCACCTATTCCATGTTCACCTTTTAAGAATCCTGGGAATTTCAGAGGCGATGTAGACCTAGAGAAGGTCAGAGGTAAGTGTCAGGAGAGAGGAAGATGGTGCTATGGGAATAGTTAAGACTTGGTGAAAACCCAGGCCACTGTTTCTTTAAGGGCCTGGGACTAGGAGTGTCATAGAGTGGGCAGGGCATGGCTTACCTCTCTCCCAGTCAGTTGGGATAGGCTCTGGGAAGAAGGCTATATATATGGTGCTCTTTCCAGTTTTGATCTACTCTTCTTAAAGACAGAACAGATACTGAAAAGTTGGAGAGGATACCACAGTCAGGGCCCAAGTGATGACCATAGGGAGTGCTGATCAGCCTCCATCTCACACATGGTTTTTAAAAAAATTATGTGAGTTTACTGAGTTACTCAAACTAATGACCATAAAGTTAGGACAACTTAAAAGAAATCCTAGTGCTTGCTCATTAGATAATGGCAATCCAGATATCTGGAGTTATTTTTCAACTTTCAAGCTTTTAGGCACACAGATCAATCAGCACTTGCCAGTTTTTGCTGCTATTATGTTCTCTCTCTACCTCAATCCCTATTTTGCTTCTCACACAAATATGTACTGTTGCTTTTATTCTGGGTTTTTGTTTGTTTGTTTTAGGTTTTTTCATCCCTCCCTTCACTTTAAAAAAGGACATTATTATAGAAAAGTCAAACATTAAAGGCGTGAAAATCCTCCATATGTTCCCTAGCTACTTACCTAAGATTACTTTTATAGCAGGATCTTTCTACCTGGCATGTGATAGGTATATGTTTCCCCAGTGAGCAGCGGTCCATTTATCCTTAAAAGGAAATGAGGCAGTACGTTGGTTTGTTTTGTTTGGTTGGTTTTAGGTGAAATTAGTGGAAAGTGGTAGACCTTTCTGGTGAAATAAAACTTAATATTAAGTCCCAAAAGAAGGCAGTCTAGGAATTAGGGTAAACAATAGTTGTTCCTAAATGTTAGAGATGGGTTATAGTCTTCATCGGGGTCTACCCCTCTTTCTATAAGGAGAGAGGCTGGTGGTCATTTTCTTGTTGCTCTGTGTCCACCAGAGAAGAATGAGAGGTGTCAGATTTCTCCAGTGCTTTTGAACATATCTCTGAGGACAGGTTCTCAGAATCATAGGATAGAGACTCCCTGTACAAGCATTTGGCAAAAGTGCTGAATCTGTCTAGTGCAAAATCAAGATGCAAATCCTCTGCAAGGTCAATGTTACCCAGAGGAAGGAAGATTCAAGAAGTTCTGCACATGCATGACGGATATAAAAACTTCTAGAGGAAAAGGTAGTATTTGGGAAAGCCTAATTATTGTGCCACGAGGTTGACTTAACCTGCATATATTGCCCAAGGCAAGTCTGTTAGAGCAAAGCTTACAGGCCCAAAATAGATAGTAATAGCAGACTATTCCAAAAGATATACATTTTGAAAAGCTTATGTGGCTCTTTAAGACTTAATTGGCAATGTGCAAGCCCTGATCTACCTCATGACAACCTGATGAAAGATCCCTGGATACTGATGAACTCTTCTTTAGGACTGAAGAAATTTTGCTGCAATTTGATTTAAACATTTTAAATGGAGGTTTTTAATCATTAAATATAAAAATTAGTTGTACAAGTATTTTTAAATTAACAAATAACTAGTGTAGAAGCTGTCAAGAAGAAATTGGAGGCTTGAGTAGTTGGATAGGAGACAGTTGGGGTTTTTTAATACTCAAGTTGTTTGAGATTATGGAATAAATACATTAGCTGAATCTTTAGCTAAAACGGTCAGCAGTAAAATAGTTGATAATGTTTACACTTATAATTCTTCTCCTCGGGGAGAGTTCACAGATCCATTACAATGGGTCTGATTTCTATCTGCAGGTCCTTGGAGATAGAGCCAGACCGGTCAGTCAAAGCAGATGGGGAATGACCAAACTCCTGAAGACCCAGCCATCCAATTTCAACTGCCTCCAGCAGCTGCAGGAAGGCATTTTCAGACTTCTTGCTCAGTACAACAGGAAAATAAAACAACCCAAAATCGATTCTTGTTACTCTTAGCATTAGGCTTTCTGAATTTTAGGGATTACCCGGCTTTTACTAGTCTCAGGGGCTCAGCAGCAAGATTGCTGAAAAATCCCTTCTGATACTGAGGTATCCAGTGCAACACGTCTGGGCAGCACCTCCTCATAGACAACCAGAGGAACAGGGTAGTTGGCCAGAAAGAATTAAAACTGTCTAGGCTATGCCTCACCTGCTGAGCTAAAGGAACCCTGCTTCCCATGGGTTGACTGTGCCCATGGCTTTCTCACTCTCTTCAGTACAGCCAGCTGGGACAAGAGGGGGAGCAGCCCAAACATGAAGGAACGCACTGCTGGTAGAGGGCTTCTTGGCCTAACACTGTTTCCCCCCTCTGCATTCTCACAAGGTCTGAGTCAGCTCATATGGAGTCCTGCCTGGCTCACTATGGGATTCAGTGAGTCAAAAGGGCTATGCCATGTGAAGACTTTCCCTGCCCCTTTCTCAGGCAAGGGCTTAGGGAGCATGTAGAAGTTCAAGGAACCCCTTAGGGATCATTTCAAAAGAGTGAAATTATCAAATATTATACTTATTTATGTAGCATAGCAGCAGGTGCAGTTCTGCCATCAGATTCCACTTCAGTGATATCCCATTATCTTAGGACATGGAGGCCACTCTCCCTTTGTCTGACAAATAAGCGGAGGGCCCTGTAAGATCATGGTATACTCAATGGTGGGCACTAAGAGGCTATTTTTTTCCTCCTCTCCTCCTCCCCCCCAATCTGGGAAACTGTGAAGAAAAAGACATCAGAGAACGTTGCTAACGATTCGTCCTCCACAGAGGAAATATCTAAGGTTCAATTTTCCCAGTAGAACAAGGTGCAGAGAGAGAGAGAGAGAAATTTCTTCCTTTTCTTCCTCCTCTAGTTCATCACAATACAATTCTTCCTAGGGTAAAGGCTATACAAGAAAGGAGTGGAGACAAGCACCTCAAATTCATCTTCCTGGGAGCAAGGGCAGCTTTTTTCAGAGATTGGGCTAGAGCCCTCAGAGGAAGAACTTCAGTATCATTCTTTTGAGGAAGAGTAATTTGACACCATTCTCAAGAATATGCAGACTCTGCATTCCTCCAGATAAGCCCATGTACAATGACACATGAGAAGTAGAGAGAGAGAGAGAGAAGGGGAGTTAGTCCACCCCCCCCATATTTGATGCAACCCTCATGTATGATTACAGAAATGGCAAGTATTTATTTAAAAGAAAATGATCCCCAAAACAGCCATTGCACAGCCTAGATTCTATTTTGGAACAACATGGATTTCTCAGCAAGACTAAGAACAAAATGATGTTGTACAGTCTATTACTTTTGAGGCTTATAGATATTAACCACCACAAGAGTTTATTTCTCTGAGAGGACAGGATTCAGAAGCTGGCTGGCCATAAACCACAATGTCATTTTTTCTCCCATTGTATCTTGTTGGGGCTTTGCTGACCTTGATCAAAGCAAAGGTCTTTTGCACCAGCACACTGTTGTGAATGAGATTACATGTGGCTTCCTGAGAAGTCTCTTAATCTCTTGAACCCACAGGAGCCATCATTGTTTTCGCTTGCCTTGTTGCCAGGGGGTTACTCAGAAGGCCACAACATGTTGGAAGCAGAAAGGTTTGTGAAGAAAATGCCTGGGAAGCTCATTCAGGAAATAATTTCATCCAAGGCTAATGGGAGAACAGACTCCTATGTCATACCAGTTGACTCAAGCTCATAGTGAGTAGATAGGCCCTAATTCCAGTCCTGGTCAGCCAAGAGGTACAGATGACGTCTTACAACACTTCAACAGTGGCTTTTATTAAGAAGGAAGGAGGTACCAAACCCTCAACCTATCTTTGAGCTTCTAATCTTCTGTTCCTGGATTGAAAGAGCAAAGAAAAATAAATCATCTGTATTCTCAAGCACTGCACATAAAGAGAAAATAATCATCATAGCAGCTGATTTAAGAAAACAAAGGATAAATCTGGGAGAGTGGGGCCTACAGCCCAAGATCTTTGGATAGTTGGACCCTGTTGCTCACCTGTCAAGGGACCTATTTATATCCGTAATCCAGCAACGAAGTCTTATTTCATACGAGATGAGTAATAAGCCATGCCTACAATTGTGCACTTTCTCCCTTGGCCAAAATCATGACACTCCTTCTGTTCACAATGTTCTCCAGGAACATTTAAAAACAAACAAACAAACAAAAACTTCATCCCATCCCCCACTCCCACCCCCCAAAAAACAAAAACAAATCAAAATAAAAAACACTAACCCAAAAAGCAAAAAAAAAAAAAAAAAAAAAAAGAAAAGAAAAAATCCCAGAAGTGAACCTGGTGCCCTGCAACATCCAGGGAGGTCCTGGTGCTCGTATCCAATTGAGCTGATAACCACTAGGCCTCACCTACAGGAAAAATCATCTCTCAAAAAAAAATTTCTGGGTTTTGTGCAGAATTAACTTTATATATGTGATATTTGATATATATCAACTAAAATAAGACATTTTTTCGCCTTGAGAAAGTATTCCCTGAACAAGGTATCTACAAGGACCTAGTCTATCTCTGGCACAGTGCTGTTGTTAGAAAAGATGGATCCAATCCAGGCCAAGGCAATCTTTTTTTAAAGTTCTTAGAACAAAGTCTTAAAATGGGCCCAAAACCACAGATTCTACCAATTGCTATCCCTTTCTAGCTCACTAGAGACAGGAAGCAGGCACAGGATTGTCCTCTCATCCAGACATAAGATTTCTTAGGCTAGGTTTACACTACCCGCCTGAATCGGCGGGTAGAAATCGACTTCTTGGGGATCGACGCTCTTACTCCACCAGCGGAGGTGGGAGTAAGCGCCGTCGACGGGAAGCCGCAGAGGTCGATTTTGCCGCCGTCTCTACAGCGGGGTAAGTCGGCTGCGATACGTTGAATTCAGCTACGCTATTCGCGTAGCTGAATTTGCGTATCTTAAATCGACACCCCCCACCGTAGTGAAGACCTGCCCTTAGAGCTCCTGCACTTCTCAAAACTATACTAATGAGAACTCCCTCTTAGGGAACCAAATCTTGTAGTAAACTCCTTGACTAAGAATCTTTTGGATCCATTCTTGGAAATGCCTGTAGATTTTTCTGTCTTTAAAAGTTGTCAGCCTGGGTGCTATCCCATCAGTCAGAAGTGTTTTTAGAGATGAATCCATATCAGGGGACAGCAGTAGTGCACCTCTGAGAAGGGCAAATTTGTTCTAAGCATTATTGGGGTTTTGAGAATTTTTTTCCCCATCCTTTCTGCCCACATGCAAAACTCCTTAAAAAAATTCACCACACACAACTCTCGCATACTCATGTTGTCGGAATAGCGCTAAGAATCATTGAATGCAGTATCCAATTCTGAAAACCTCTAGTTCTGTCGATCTTTAATCTCCATCATAAATAACATAAAATAAGAACTGCAGCTAAGAGTTCAGTTATGAGGTGGCTAAATTTGGTATATTTCAGAAGTTTTGAAACGTAGAAGCTGCCCCTCCCCAGCACCTTCAAACATTTGTGCTTATTTATTCAGAGCAATGGAAGCTGCCTAGCCAGAAGGATTATAATCCAACATAGAAAGAAGATGGTTACCTGGTCAAGTTTCACACCTTATGTAAGGTTTATTTATGAATTAAATGTTCTGGTCTCCTCCGTACCTGCTATTGGATGGAGAGACCTGCATATCATGCTCATATCATAACTGATCTGTCTTTCTTGCTGTCTTTCTAAAATTTATATCTTCATTCATCCTTTGTTTCTCTCCCAGATGATACACTGCTATTGGACTTCCATTGTAATGGATTTGCAGACTTTCCCTAAAAAGAATAGATAGGAAAATTTCCATATCTATCCATACCTGAAAATGTCCTTTTTTTCTAATAAGTCTGCAGATCCAACCCATCCAGCACAAGGACTATGGTTCTTTGGAAGTTTCAAGTATCACATGCTCCTCCATTTCCTTTTTGGGTACAATGTATACTATGTCCTCCAGTAGTTGGGTTGGAATTTTGAGGTTGCTCTTCAGTAGCAAGTCTGCATGAAGTGCTGCCTGATAGAGCTGATGGAAGAAAAGATCCGAGGATTGGAGATGCAGGTGGAAACTCTGGTTGAGTTTAGAAGGGGGTTCTAGCAGACGATGGAGCAAAGACATGAGGAGGCTGAAGAAAAAAGGCTCAGATTTGCAGATGGAAGCAGGACCAAAGAATTCTGAGGGGAGACTGCTGGGTGAGGAAAGTGGACAGTGGAAGCATGTGACTAAGAGAACCAGGCAGAGGAAAAACGAGCTAGTAAAGGAGAAATAGAGCTCAGGAACAGGTTTGCAGAGTTGGAAAATGAAGAAGGGGCACAGCAGGTGGTCGCTGAAGGTGAGAGGGCAAGAGAGAAGAGCAGCTAGTCCAATAGGAAGAGTGGAAGAGTCAGTGGAGATAATAACACCAAATATGAGCCCCAGGAGGATACAGGATGGGTTGCAGAGGATTGCAAGGGAGAATAGGGAGCAGGGGATAGACCAGAGAATTGCACAATCACCAGGAAAAGGTTGGTCTACATGTTTGGGGACTCCTTACTGAGAAGAATAGACAGGCTTGTAACCAGAGCTGATCCAGAGAACAGAAGGGTGTGCTGTCTGCCGGGTGCTAAGATGTGAACCTGAGGCTGAAGAGGATCCTAACAGGAGCGGGAAAGAATCCACTGATTCTCCTTCATGTGGGAACAAATGATATGGCTAAATTCTCGCTGGAACTTATCAAGGGAGACTATGCCAGGCTGGGGAAGACGCTTAAGGAAATTGAGGCTCAGGTGATCTTCAGTGGGATTCTGCCTGATCCTAGAGAAGGGCAACAAAGATGTGACAAAATTATGATGATCAACAGATGGCTCAGGCAGTGGTGCTATAAGGAGGGCTTTGGGATGTTTGGCCACTGGGAGGCATTCATGGACAGAGGACTGTTCTCTCGGGATGGACTTCACCTGAGTAAGGAGGGAAATAGACTTGTAGGAGGTATGTTGGCACAACTGATTAATCTTTATGGATTAATAACAAGAATTATTGTTATAAGCTGGGGACGCATCAGTTGGAAGTAACACAGGAGGAGAAGGACCTCGGAGTATTGGTTGATCACAGGATGACTATGAGCCGCCAATGTGATATGGCCATGAAAAAAGCTAATACAGTCTTGGGATGCATCAGGTGAGGTATTTCCAGTAGAGATAAAGAGGTGTTAGGACCGTTATATAAGGCAATGGTGAGACCTCATCTGGAATACTGTGTGCAGTTCTGGTCTCCCGTGTTTAAAAAGGATGAATTCAAACTGGAACAGGTACAGAGAAGGGCTACTAGGATGAGCCGAGGAATGGAAAACCTGTCTTATAAAAAGAGACTCAAAGATCTTGGCTTGTTTAGCCTAACCAAAAGAAGTCTGAGGGGAGATAAGATTGCTCTCTACAAATATATCAGAGGAATAAATACCAGGGAGGGAGATGAATTATTTAAGCTCCGTACCAATGTAAACACAAGAACAAATGGATATAAACTGGACATCAGGAAGTTTAGACTTGAAATTAGATGAAGGTTTCTAACCATCAGAGGAGTGAAGTTCTGGAACAGCCTTCCAAGGGGAGTAGTGGGGGCAAAAGACATATCTGGCTTCAAGACTAAGCTTGATAAGTTTATGGAGGGGATAGTATAATGGGATAGCCTAATTTTGGCAATTAATTGGTCTTTGACTATTAGCGGTAAATATGCCCAATGGCCTGTAATGGGATGTTAGATGGGGTGGGATCTGAGTTACTACAGATAATTCTTTTCTGAGTGTCTGGCTGGTTTGTCTTGTTCACATGCTCAGGGTTTAGCTGATCGCCATATTTGGGGTCAGGAAGGAATTTTCCTCCAGGGCAGATTGGCAGATGCCCTGGGTATTTTTTGCCTTCCTCTGCAGCATGGGGCACAGGTCACTTGCTGGAGGATTCTCTGTAGCTTGAAGTCTTTAAACCTTGATTTGAGGACTTGAGTAGCTCAGACATAGGTTAGGGGTTTATAACAGGAGTGAGTGGGTGAGTTTCTGTGGCCTGTGTTGTGCAGGAGGTCAGACTAGATGATCATAATGGTCCCTTGTGACCTTAAAGTCTATGACTCTGTTTTATATTAATTTCTTGTTGTATCTAATAACCTCTGAGTTAAACTTTAAAGGACTTTAGCTGTATGAAGCATCTCTGGAAGTATCTCAGACTGGTTCTTCAGGGATGTGACTGCTCCCAGCCTGCCTTGATTGACGGGTCTAGTGCTACCTCCAAGGAGCCCTCAAGTAGGTGTAAGATCTGTTGTAATAGATCTGTAGACTATTATGCTAGAAAAAAGTAAATGTTCAGGAAAGGTAAAATAAATTTTCCTATTTTCACCTTAAAGCTTCATATTTACTACCTTAAGATAAGTGGAACAGTTCTCATCTCTCAGAGCTATTTACTACAGGTTCAGAAAGACAACACTATGTTGTTTTATACTCTGTTCACATTTTGAAGGTTATCTTCACAGCCACGAGGGACAGAAACTTTTTTTTTAAGCCTAAATTCTGGAGCATAATTCTTTTGCAAATTCTATGGCCATGGTAAACAAGTGGTGTTGATCGTAAGATTAATATTGTCTTTAGGAAGTGATAGGTCATCTATGGCAGGGATCGAAGAATTCTTCATAGATAGAGCACATAGAGAATGTCTCCTTGACTCCTGTTTTCTTAGTGTATGTCTACACTATGAGAGTAGTTTGATTGTACTTAAATCGAATATGTGGAATTGATATTACAAAGTCGAATGTGTGTATCCACACTAAGGACAGTAATTCGACTTTGTGAGCCCCCACTAATGGGGCAAGCGTCGACATTGGAAGCGGTGCACTGTGAGCAGCTATCCCATAGTTCCCGCAGTCCCTGCTGCCCATTAGAATTCTGGGTCGAGCCCCCAATGCCTGCTGGGGAAAAAAATGTGTCAAGGGTGGTTTTGGGTAACTGTCGTCATCCAGCCGTCACTCCCGCCCTCCCTCCCTGAAAGCGCCGGTGGGCAATCAGTTCGCGCACTTTTCTGGTGAGTGACAGCGCGGATGCCACAGCACTGTGAACATGGAGCCCGCTGTGACCATCGCTGCAGTTATGGGTGTTAACAACACCTTGCACCTTATCATCCACCATTTCCAGAGGCAGATGCTGAGAAATCGGGCGAGGAGGCTACGGCAGCCTGGTGAGGACATGAAGTCTGAGAGTGGCACAGACCTCTCGCAAAGCACGGGACCCTGCACCATGAACATTATGGTGGCAATGGGTCATGTTGATGCTGTGGAACGGTGATTCTGGGCCCGGGAAACAAGCACGGACTGGTGGGACCGCATAGTGCTTCAGGTCTGGGATGAATCACAGTGGCTGCGAAACTTTTGGATGCAGAAGCGAACTTTCCTGGAACTTTGTGAGTTGCTGTCCCCTGCCCTGAAGTGCCAGGACACCCACATGCAAGCAGCCCTGACTGTCCAGAAGCGAGTGGCCATAGCCCTCTGGAAGCTTGCAACGCCAGACAGCTACCGGTCAGTCGCGAATCACTTTGGCTTTGGCAAATCTACCGTGGGGGTTGCTGTGATGCAAGTAGCCAACACAGTCGTTGAGCTACTGCTCTCAAATGTAGTGACCCTTGGAAACGTCCAGGTTATCATAGATGGCTTCACGGTGATGGGATTCCCAAACTGCGGTGGGGCTATAGATGGAACTCACATCCCTATCCTGGGACCAGACCACCAGGCCAGCCAGTACATTAACCGAAAGAGCTACTTTTCAATGGTGCTGCAAGCACTGGTGGACCATAGGGGACGTTTTACAAACATCAATGTTGGATGGCCAGGCAAGTTTCATTACGCTCGTGTTTTCAGGAACTCTGGTCTGTTTAGATGGCTGCAGGAAGGTATTTACTTCCCGGACCAGAAAATAACTGTTGGGGATGTGGAGATGCCTATAGTGATCCTCGGGGACCCAGCCTACCCACTAATGCCCTGGCTCATGAAGCCCTATACAGGCGCCCTGGACAGTGAAAAAGAACTCTTCAACTACCGTCTGAGCAAGTGCAGAATGGTGGTGGAGTGTGCTTTTGGATGTCTCAAGGGGAGATGGAGAAGCTTACTGACTCGCTCTGATCTCAGCGAAACCAATATCCCCATTCTTATTGCAGCTTGCTGTGTGCTCCACAATCTCTGTGAGAGCAAGGGGGAGACACCCCCCCTCCCCCCAGAACATGAAAACCACCTCCCAGACTGACCAGGGTGCCTAGTGACTGCAATGTGTGTGTGACCTACTGCTGAACCTGCCCCCGTGTCTGTACCCTGGTAAAGGTGACTGTCCTCTCCAATTACCAACCCCCTTTCCCCCCTTCAAACACACTCTCCCCTAAAAGAACATGATGGAAACAGTAATTAACAGAAATGTATCTTTTATTAGCAACTACACAGTTAGGGGATGAAACTGGGATGGGGGCTTGGGTGAAGCGGGAAGGAAAGGACTTATCAAATTTTTGGGAATGAGAGCCTTCTGGTACTTGAGCAGTCTGCAGGGGTGGAGTGACAGTTTTCCCAGCCCCTGCCGCCCCTCCTTCTTTGGACTTTGGGTGAGGGAGGGATGGGACTTTGTGGCAGGGGAGGGCGGTTAGAGAGAGACTGCAGCGGGGCTCTGTCCTCCTGCCTCCGGTCCTGCAGAACATCCACAAGGAGCCAGAGCATGTCCGTTTGCTCCCTCATTAGTCCAAGCAGCATTTGAGTCGCCTGCTGGTCTTCCTGCCGCCACATCTCCTCCCGTTCGCTGTGTGCTCGCTGGTATTGCGACATGTTCTCCCTCCACTGGGTCTGCTGGGCCGCATCGGCTCGGGAGCAGCCCATAAGTTCTGAGAACATGTCGTCCCGTGTCCTTTTCTTTCTCCGCCTAATCTGCGCCAATCTCTGGGAGGGGGATGCCAGGGTAGGTCGGGAGACAGTCGCAGCTGTGGGATGGGAAAAAGGGAGTGAATTCCTCACAAAGATAATTTTTTGTAAACAATGAACATAGTCTTTCTCTGTGAACAAGACCATGCACAGCACCTATCACATACGCATTCAGGACAAGGTCGAATTTTCGGCCTTCGCATTCAGTGCCTGGGATCTTGCAGTGGAGATCAGACAAGTGGGGCAGGACAGCGGAATTCGGGTAGCAGGCTGACATGGTAAGCCATAGACTTTTGGCTGCTTAAAACTTAAATTATAGCTGTGCCCTCCTTTCATGTTCAAAGCAGTGCTTCTATCGTTGGACAGTTCCTGCTGCTGGCAATCCGGCAAGCATGAACTCTGTCCCTGTCCCACCCCCTCGCGGCTGTCCCCGGGAAAGATCCCTGTATGCTGCCCCTCTCCTGCCTCCACCGCGTGGCTGTAAACCGCCAGTGACAGTTCTGTAAAGGAACAGGCAAGCAGTCCCAATAGTAACATTCCCCTAATTCTAAGCAGGTCACCATGAGTGACATCACTCTGCTGAGGATTTCTGAGACCGAGAAAGACCGCATGCTGTGTGAAAGCCAGCAAAAACCAGGGCCGTATGCCACCATGCTCTGCAAGGCAATAATCCCAGAGTACTTGATGATAGCCTGGTGAGGAAAAGTTTCCTACCACGGAGGACACAATAAGGCCGCTCTCCCCAGAAACCTCATGCAAAGGCTTTCCAATTACCTCCAGGAGAGCTTCGTGGAGATGTCCCATGAGGATTTCAGCTCTATCCCCGGACATATAGACCTTCTTTTCCAGTAGCTGCACTGACAAGGACTAAAAAGTAGAGCGCCTAGGGCAAACTAATCATAATAAACCGGACATTGTTAGATTCTTTTGCAGTAGTTGCACTGCCAAGGACTAAAACGTTAAGCGCCTAGGGCAAACAAATCATGAAAAACCCATTGTTAATGTTCCTGTTCTGTTCAAAATAAATGTTTACATGTTTAAAACACTTACCAACTGATCCTTCCCCTGATTCAGGGTCCGGGTTAACGCCTGGGGATGGTTGGTAGGGGATCTCTGTGAGGGTGATGAAGAGATCCTGGCTGTCTGGGAAATCAGCGTTGTAAGCGCTGTCAACTGCCTCGTCCTCCTCATCACCTTCCTCATCTTCCCTGTCTGCTAACATCTCCGAGGAAGCGGCCGTCGACAATATCCCATCCTCAGAGTCCACGGTCAGTGGTGGGGTAGTGGTGGCGGCCGCACCTAGAATGGAATGCAGTGGCTCGTAGAAACGGCATGTCTGGGGGTGGATCCGGAGTGTCCGTTTGACTCTTTGGTCTTCTGGTACGCTTGTCTCAGCTCCTTGATTTTCACGCGGCACTGCGTTGCATCCTGGCTGTATCCTCTCTCTGTCATGGCTTTTGAGATCTTCTCGTAGATCTTTGCATTCCGTCTTTTCGATCGCAGCTCTGAAAGCACGGACTCATCGCCCCACACACAGCGATCAGATCCAAGACTTCCCGATCAGTCCATGCTGGGGCCCTCTTTCTATTCAGCGATTGCATGGTCACCTCTGCTGGAGAACTCTGCATCGTTGCCAGTGCTGCTGAGCTCGCCACGATGTCCAAACAGGAAATGAGAATCAAACTGCCCAGACAGGAAAAGGAATTCTAATTTTCCCGGGGCTTTTCCTGTGTGGCTGGTCAGAGCATCGGAGCTTGGACTGCTGTCCAGAGCATCAACAGAGTGGTGCACTGTGGGATAGCTCCCGGAGCTATTAGCATCGATTTCCATCCACACCTACCCTAATTCAACATGGCCATGTCGAATTTAGCACTACTCCCCTCGTTGGGGAGGAGTACAGAAATTGAATTTAAGAGACCTCTATGTCGAACTAAATAGCTTCGTTGTGTGGACCGGTGCAGGGTTAATTCGATTTAACGCTGCTAAATTCGACATAACCTCCTAGTGTAGACCAGGCCTTAGTCATGAATGCATAACATTAGAGCTGGTTTAAAATAAATCATTATTTTTTTAGATGAAAATGGGTGCTTAGAATGATACAGAAATGTTCATGAAAAGTTTTAACTTCCTTCTAAATGTTTCTATTTGTCAAAGAAATTGAAACTTTTTCATTTTGTTTTGAATCAATTTTAATTGTTTCATCACCTAAGAACTGAATTATTTTTGGTTTTCTATTTTTCAGGGTTTTTAACTTTCCCTTTCCCTTTCTTTCTTTTCTTTCTTCCCCTTGGAAAAGAAAGGCATGAGGAAAGTGAGAAGAATGGACCCCCTCCCTCCCTGAAAAAAACCAAACAAATAAAAAAAAAAACCCTGAAATCTGAACATTATTTTGGTTTGCAAAATCTGAAATGAAACAATTTTCAACAAAAATGAACATTTCAATATGAAACAAAACTAATTTCTTCTTTTAGTAGAAAAATTGGAAAATTTTGTGGAAAAATTTCAAACAACATATTTTGGTTTCTTTCTACCTTTTTTAAAACTTAAAATACTTACCTTTTTGACCGTTTCTATTTACCTTCGTTATGGAGGCCACAATTATTTCTCCGGAAAAGTTACTTTAGGCAAGAGTGTATTTTTATTGGTGATGTTTTATATAATAAATGTTTCAGTAACTGATTTTGTTAGCAGCAGACTTTGGTACCTCTATGTTCATTAACTTCCTTTTTGCTTCTATACATGGCATATAATCTAATGTCTATATGAGTTCTATGTCTAAATCAAACTATTTGAAGAAGGAAATGTTGCTGCTTTGACAGTCACTGCAGATTAGAAATCGCTTTTTTACCAACCAAATACAGAGAGTTTTAGTCACTTTCATTGGAAAAGATGCCATTTAAGCATCTTCTACTACAGTTTAGTCTTAACTCATCACAATATTTCTCAGTCAAGGAGGATAACAAGTATTAATATATGTCTCGCTCCACTGAAGACTTATGTTTCTTTGATACCACACCAAATCATACTAGAATTCCATAGAAAGGAAATTAACAAACTTGGAAAGCATCTGGAAGACATCAAGGTATATGCCTGTTTCTAGTTGAAGAGAGGTCTGGGGGTCTACTGTAGGCTTTGTCTTTCTAAAAAGGTCAAAAGGGATCAGAACTGTGTATGAAAAAAAATGTTCATCTAAGGCTTTTAACTGTGTCCTTTTGGGAAGAGTGAAATTTTGGAAGGAGATTTGCCATTCTGCTTCTTAGAAGTCCATCTAATGCTTCACTAGACATTACTGACCTCATGACATGTCTTCAGTAGATGTAACATTCAGCTGCTAGCTTTTCAGTGCTCTGATACTTGTTAGGCTGTACCTCAGTAGGTCTGTCCTCAAAGTCCCACATGAAATGTGCTTTTACATATTACTCTTTGGACTGATATCATACAACAAGCAGAAAAGGAAATTTAAATGTTACCAATGAATTGGTTTTGAGTTTGTTACATACACTAATCCAAAAGCCTCTCTCCCTCCCTTGTATACTGTTACAATGGGATATATATATATAGTGATCCCATTTTCTCCTTTGGATCTTGTTAGACAAGACTTGTGTTTTGTGTGAGTATGTTGCTTGTACTGTTAAAGCAGTGACTGAAGAGAGCTGAATTCAACAGTTGCCCCAAACTTGGTGAGTTGTGTTCACTGTCCAGCTATACTGAAAAGAGGACAGGAGACACTTGATATGGATTTAATCAGGCTGCAACTTTATTATTAGATGTCTGGCAGTACCCGACAGATAAAAGAACACAGTGCAGGCAATGCTATGTTCATTCAAATAACTACTTGGGGCTTCCACCAGCCCCCCTTAATTTTCCATCCAGGTCCCCCAGCCAACCTATGGCTTGGACCTTACCATCCACCCCACCTTGTAAGAGGGTTAAGGTGTGCTATAAGAAAGGGGAGGTTGGCTCCCTGCCATACCAATCATAGGGGCCCTTAGATCCATCTCCCATTCCCATTTTAACCAGCACCTCCTTTTAAAATCCTTTATTAAGTCATTTATCTGGTCACTGTATCCTTTCTGTATGGAGTACCTGCACTGGATGTCTGCCCCCACACTTACAAAATGATTTCTGACATACAGCTTAAACCCCTTTCCTCCTCACTATAATAGATCCTCCCTGACACTCACTGTGGGAAAGGCAAAAAATCCCCTCTCCATATGGTGGTGAGGGAAAAATTCCTTCCCAGCCCTTCCTAAAAAGGAGTGACTAAGACAATGCCCACAGCTGGTCCTAACCAAACCTGATATTTCCCACCTTGAGGGGAGGGAAGGTGTGTGCTGCCTTTTCTGCTGCCTAGAGAAAGGGCTTCTAACACCAGGGCTTGCATCTTTTAAAACCGTCTGCCTTTATGTTCCCAGGGGATGAGTCAGCATTGCCAAGCTGACCCACACCCACCTTTTTGCAGCTGTTTCTGACCTTTCCCATCCCCCACTGGTAAAGCACAGCTGCTTTCCTCTGGCAAGCCTGGACAACATCACCCCTGCCCCTGCTTCAGGTTTCATTATTGTTCCTGCCTGTTACAAAATGTGTGAGAGATGATCCCCAGCTAAACAGATTGTCATCAGGTAAGGATTAATGACATTTCAGTGACTATCTGTGGAATGTACCAAAACTGTGGCTGGATTTTAAAATGGGTGGATCATTTCATGGCCAATGACTATGCTTTGTAGCTATTCAAACTAAAATAGTGTGTGTGTGTGTGTGTGTGTGTGTGTGTGTGTACGCGCGCGGGGGGTGGGGGTGGGGGTGGGGGGATGTCAGTGAATAAAAGGCACTAAACACTGTTTGATATACCCAGCAACATCATGTAAGATGATCACGTAAAAAGGGTGGGAAAGAATTCCACAGATCATTACATCACTTGTGTACAGCATTGGGCAATTTGATATAATTTCATTGTGGATGGGAAAGAAACAGCTGCACATTATGTAACCAGGCTGGTCCCTTCTTCAGGCAAACTACTGGATTAGATAGTCTAATGATCTGATCCAGTATGTTAAATCCCATAGGCCATACTGCACTCATATACACATGTTAAAGCCAATTGGAGCTATGAATAATATATATATTTGAGTGCAGAATTGGGTGCTAAAGGCTTGATTTTTTTAAACTGTAGAGACATGTATACATCTTCAAAAATGAATGTACACGTGTGATTGTGCATGCAAGTGGACACTTAAACACATCTGATTCTTTATTTGCATGCACAGTTATGGTGTGCATGCAAATCTACACCTATATCTACACATTAGGTGTCTAATTTCATATTTTTGTATACAAGTTTAGAAAACAAGGCCTTTAATAAATCCCCAAATGCAGATGGATTTTTATAACCATGTTGTACATGGTGGCTTGAGAATGAAAGAGATAGTGGTTTGAAATTTGATCTTTGTTACATCAATTTAATAGAGAGCAGAATTTAGATCACTGCATAAAAACATATTTAATAAGAAATTTACATAAAATCAGTAAACACTGAAGTACAAACTACCTCTGCAGTCTTTACTAAGCCTAAATTATGAGGACAAGTTTGTGGTATGAACACTTAAGATTGTTTCCAGCTTTCTGTCTAGCAATTTTTAAGTTAAGTTTCTATTACTAACCAAAACACAGGAGCATACATGGAAATAAAATGATTCTGGAAATCATGAAACAATTTTGTGTTGAATCAAAAATAAAAAGGCAACTGATATTAATTACAGGCAAAAAAAAATTCATGTAGCATTCAATGTAATCTATAAAACAAGACAAAATTGCAAATACATTCAATCTTGTTCTTTAGAATTTGACGAAAAAAGTATGTCCTATCTGCTTTTCAAACCATTGTTCTTCTGCCTTTAGAACTAAATTGTAAAGTTCAACCAGCAAAGATTTCTTTCCCAAAGGACACAGCAGGCATTGATAGTGTACTGTAGTCTGTAATTCTATAGTAACACTAGATTGGAGACTGACAGGAATCTCTTGGGTGAAACAGTGACAAGGTTGTAATATTTTCACAATGAACTGACTGAAGTCTTTGGAAGATGTTAGATTTCAAAGGACATTTTTATTCTCTTCCTGTAAAGATGAAAACATTTTAGACATTTGTGATGAAAACCATCTGACTATATAATTAGTGAAGCATTAAATAAAATTGCAACTCTTCTATGAGCTATGTACTGCATGGGTCTGGTTAAGAATATATCAAAATGTGTAGCCAGTATATACTATTTATGAAGCTATCTTGAGTTCTTCCTAGTTTAATAGATAATAATTTAAAAAAAATATGGAAGGGGGTTACCTATTTTCTCTTAAAACTGAATTGAAGCAAAACTGCACAACTAATTTTCTGAGATAAAATATTTACTATTTATATCAAACAATGTTAATAAATATTTAAGTAGATTATCCTGTAAAGTATTACTTTTTTATTAAGATTTGAAACAAAGCAGGCAGCTGAACTTAATTTTTATCTGTTTTCCTATTTTAATCTTTCTTTACAAACTGTTTTCTGCTTTGTACACTCTCAGCACAAAAGTCAGGAAATGGATTTTTCTAGCCAAAAATCCTCATATAGTTTTATTTGCTACTGATTTTTTTTTAAGGAAATATGACAAAATAACTGTTACATGCAGTATTTGTGGCTTGCCATATCAGACATTTATTTAATCAGATTACATCTTTCTACTCAAACAGGTATGTATCTTAGGTGAAAGAAGGCTTAGTTTTACATAAACTTTTCACTTGACTCCTTGTAAATCAATGTAATGTTGATTTCTTCATTAAAATAACATACTCCTGTTCTCTGTTTACAGAAGGCTTTATTGTAATGTAATTTGTATCTAAATTTTTGTGTTCCCTTTTAATCACTATGTGAATAGTGACTATATATTTTGCTGAGTAAAATTACAGCATGTTGCTAGTGTTATTGCTAGTTTAAACAAGGGCTGTTTTGGAGGGCAGTGGCTCTGTCAGGTCTCATGCAACTTGTTTATAGTCCAAATTTACTCTTAATCACCTGGTAGCACCTGGAAAAATATTGTTTGAGCTGCTTTGAAAAAGCTCTTTTCCTTTGGTAAGGAAATCATAGCAAGTTCTTTTGTTTCAGAAGATTTTATTTCTTTTTTCATATCATAAACACTCTTAACCCGGTTTCTATGGAGTTAATAAGCTATTAAATGGAATATCTGCTGAAAGGCATGAATATCTTATTCTCTGCCTAACTATGATGGGATAGTCTTCATTTCTAAGACAGAAACTCTTTATGTGCTAAGAGTTTGGGTTCCCTGAGGGAATCACGTTTCCCTATGTGTTTGGCTGCCCTCTAGTTCCTTCCTTGTATGGCTGTAACTAAAATGACGATTACCAGTGGACTCCAGTGTGAATGGTCTACCATTTGTTTATACAGTATTTATGTGTATATAACAATAAATCAAAGGCCATTGCTCTCAAAACAAAGGTAAGAAAAAAAGCACATGAAAAGTATAAAATACCAGGTACAAAGAAGAAATGGATATGGTACAAAATAAGTGTGAGCGTAAAAAGCCAAGAGTGTAAGACAAACTGTGTGAAAAACAAATGAGGTTAACAAAAGGAAGATTGTTCAAGAGGGTAAACAAAATGAGAATTGTTTCAAGTATTTAAGATACAAGAGGTCAGCGAATGAAGTGTAGTAAGCAATGGTTGTGATTTTAACTGATGAAGTTCAAGAACTTCATAGCTAAAGGAGCTACATTTCTCTTGCTGTTTTAAATATTTTGTTCTAATCTCTCCTTATTTGCTGTAGAATTAATGTTATTTCTCCCTACACTTCAGTGACAGAAAGTTTTGATCAGTTCAGCAATTTTCAAAACTTTGGCACCAATACTATTTATTTCCTTGCTCCGTATGTCTTGTCTGCTTCATTTCTAGAGATAAAATTGGATTTCTTCTGATCATCTCAGAAAAGATGATAGAAGAAATTAAAGGAAAGGAGTACCCATCAAATCACTGGGTTGACAGCCAGGGAAGCTATAGGTGTGTGATTGTTTTTCAACCCCCTTCCATCTCATTCCATAGTCAAGGCAGAAAATCTGCTGCAGTTAGAAGTTTTTGCTGCTGCTATTAATTCATTTGAAGAAAGACATTGAAGAAGGCAATTGTCCTTCATATTGGACTTCTCTGTTATTTCTTTGTTTTCACAGGTGTAGGGATCTTAACTAGAACTTGTATCGAGCATAATGCTCTCAACATTTAAAATACCTCTTCCCATTCTGAGACAGCAATATCTTCAGAGTCAAAGTTGAAAGCAAAGGATCTATTCACTGTCAGAGGTTGTAATGTTTTGTCCTCTTACCTACCAAAGGATGATTTCCCCCACCCTCACCCTATGGAGGAGTCATCCATACAAGGATGTGTAGTGTACCTTGAACCAGGCGAGACCTCTAGAAAATGTTAAAAATCTAGACTAAAACATTTGGCTAAGATATTAAAATGCTTTCCCCCCCCTATTGCCTCCCGGGTTACAAATAACTTTGATCTCACACTAGGAAAGGTCTGACTAGATACTCTTGCCAGTTTATCTTGCTGTTTTTTCTTACCTGTCTCTTGGGAAATTTATTTATTTCTTTTACACACACACACACACACACACACACACACACGCACACTTTCTAAAATATACAGATTACTAATGGAGAAGATTCTATCTTGGTGCTCTGCTCTGCAGCTTGACTGATCTTTGTCTAGCTAGACCTTTCTTTCTTTACAGCATTTCCTGTCCTTAAAATAATATAGAGAGACACTTAAGAGAAGATAGATGATGCTGCTGGACTGGGCTGCTCTTCAGACATGTTGCACTGGAAAGGTGAAGTCTGGTGTGGAGTACTTCTATCAAGAAACCAGTCTGTCCCACTGTCTCTTCGGCATTAATATCAGGTCCAGAAGTCTCCATGAAAAAGCAGGGAAGCTCATATATACTCAGTGTCTTCTGTGCCTGCCCAGTGTGTTTCTATTGCAGTGGTTCTCAACCTGGGGGTCCCCAGACCATGTCTAAGGGGTCCGCTAAAAACATAGACTGACAACTGACTGAATAGAATTCAGCTATATATACAGACAGAAGATTTCCAAAAAGGCTCCTCACCTCCGTTTTCATTTTTTGAAAAATGATTGAGAGCCCCTGGTCTACAAGAACTTCAATAAACTGTAATGGGATGGATGGGATGAAAGAAAGTAGAAGGTATATAAATCATCTAAGTCTATCTCTGCAGAAAGGCTGAGGAAAAAAGGTGGAGGCAGCTTAGAAGGAGGAGGCAAATAAATCAACAGTGACTTGAAGATAAACTCTTATGTAGCAGTGAGAGTGAAGGTATCATAGGACTGGAAGGGACCTTGAGAGGTCATCTAGTTCAGCCCCCTGCACTCATGGCAGGACAAAGTATTATCCTGACAGGTGTTTGTCCAACCTGATCTTACAAATCTGCAATCATGGAGATTCTACAACCTCCCTATGCAATTTATTCCAGTGTTTAACTACCCTGATTTTTCCTAATGTCCAACCTAAACTTCCCTTGCTGCAATTTAAGCACATTGTTTCTTGTCCTATCCTCAGAGGTTAAGAAGAACATTTTTCCCCTCCTCCTTGTAACAACTTTTATGTACTTGAAAACTGTTAGCATGTCCCTCTCAGTCTTTTCTTTTCCAGACTAAACAAACCCAAGTTTTTCAATCTTCCATTATAGGTCATGTTTTCTAGAACTTTAATCATTTTTGTTGCTCTTCTCTGGACTTTCTTTAATTTGTCCACAGCCTTCTTGAAATGTGCTGCCCAGAACTGGACACAATACTCCAGCTGAGTCCTAATCAGCACAGAGTACAGCAGAATAATTACTTCTCGTGTCTTGCTTACAACACTCCTGCTAATATATCCCCGAATGATGTTCACTTTATTTGCAACTCTTGACTCATATTTAACTTATTTTCCACTATGACACCCCCCACCCCCAGATCCCTTTTGCGCAATACTCTTTCCTAGGCAGTCATTTCCCATTTGGTATGTGTGCAACTCATTGTTCCTTCCTAAATGGAGTACTTTGCATTTGTCCTTATTGAATTTCATCCTATTTACTTCAGACCATTTCTCCAGTTTGTCCAGATCATTTTGAATTTTAATCCTGTCCTCCAAAGCACTTGCAACCCCTCCCAGCTTGGTATCAGATGCAAACTTTATAAGTGTATTCTCTATGCCATTATCTAAATCATTGATGAAGATATTGAACAGAACCAGACCCAAAACTGATCCCTGTTGGACCCCATTCATTATGCCCTTCTAGTATGACTGTGAACCACTGATAACTACTCTCTGGGAATGGTTTTCCAACTGGTTTTGCACCCACCTTTATAGTAGCTCCTTCTAAGTTGCATTTCCCTAGTTTGTTTATGAGAAAGTCATGTGAAACAGTATCAAAAATGTTACTAAAGTCTAAGATATACCACATCTACCGCTTCCCCCTTCCCCCCCTCCCCCATTCACAAGGCTTGTCACCCTGTCAAAGAAAGCTATCAGGTTGGTCTGACAGGATTTGTTTTTGACAAATCCATACTGACTGTCACTTATCACCTTATTATCTTCTAGATGTTTGCAAATTGATTGCTTAATTATTTGCTCCATTATCTTTCCAGGTACAGAAGTTAAGCTGACTAGTCTGTAGCTTCTCCGGGTTGTCCTTATTTCTCTTTTTATAGATTGGCACTATATTTGCCCTTTTCCAGTCTTCTGGAATCTCTCCCATCTTCCATGACTTTTCAAAGATAATCTCTAGTGGTTCATATCTCCCCAATCAGCTCCTGGAGTATTCTAGAATGCATTTTATCAAGCCCTGGTGACTTGAAGACATCTAATTTGTCCAAGTAATTTCTAACTTGTTCTTTCCCTATTTAAGCCTCTTCTGATCCTACCTCATTTTCACTGGTATTCACTATGTTAGAAGTCCAATCACCACCAACCTCCTTGGTGAAAACTGAAACAAAATTCATTAAACACCTTTGCCATTTCCACATTTTCTGTTATTCTCTTCCTCTTCTCCCCCAACCCCCATTGAGTAAAGGGCCTACCCTGTCCTTGGTTTTCCTCTTGATTCTAATGTATTTGTAGAATGTTTCCTTGTTACCCTTTATGTCTCTAGCTAGTTTAATCTTGTTTTGTGCCTTGGCCTTTCTAATTTTGTCCTTACATACTTATGTTATTTGTTTATATACATCCTTTGTAATTTGACCTGGTTTTCACTTTTTGTAGGACACTTTTTTTTTTTTTTTTAAGATCATTGAAGCTCTCCTGGTTAAGTCAGGGTGGTCTCTGGCCATACTTCCTATCTTTCCTACGGAGAATCGTTTTTTAATATTTGGGTTGTAAGCTCTTTGAGGGCGGCACCAAGAGCTAAAGACCATCACAAACCTTACTACCATCCATTCCAAATACAAGTTATACTTCCTGGACCTTTCCTTCTCTAATAGAAATACATAGAAACATATATATGTAACTCCACCTCTGAGGCATGACTTCAACCTTTTCCCTTTTCTCCTCAGGAAAATGGGTTGTGGGCTCATCTATGAGGGTGCCTGGTACCTGCACCCAAGCAAACTCCTCTGAGTGCAGAGAACACAGAGTGCTTGTCCCCTGGGAAAATATGTAACACACAATCTATTACTGAGGACTATCTGTCAGAGTACAAAAATAAAATAGCCATCACAAATCCCAGAATAAATCAGTAACTGGAGTTTTATTAGGTATGGCGAACACAGGTTAGGGGACAGTGGGAAAAGGAATCAGGCTAATAAAAGACAAAAAACAACAGTACATAAACTCTACCTCTCTTAACATGTATAGCCAGTACAAACCATCCTGTGCTCCCTCCAAGCACCTGTCTCAGCAAATAGTGAGTTAAGACTCAGTCTTTGAGGATGGTTCAATGCAGAAGTTGGTGGCTGGGTTAAAATAAAATAGCAAAATAAACAAACACAGGTGTTCTTACAAGTATGCACACCAAGGATAGTAAGACTATCCTTGTGGCTTTCTGGTATGAATTCCAGTGTACTGTTTGACGGGCTCTTTGTAGCCTGATAGTGACTTTCTTGAGCCTTCTGGGTTTCTGGTCTCTGTTGAAGAGAGTTCAATGTCCCAGGAATCCTAAAAGGACTCAAAATCTTCTCTTGGATAGAAATGTGGAGGATAGAAGGTACCTCACTGGCTCTGATGTTTCTCTCTCAGCACCACTCCAAACACAGCCGAAACTGAAATCAAAACTAAACCCCATGTCTCTGGTTTATGATTGGTTCTGGTAGTGTTGCTAGCCCTTCTATCTCCACCCTGGATCCTAGGCAATCTGGAAAATGGAGTTATGAACCTCTGCCACCACTGCTGCTGTAGGCAAGTCCCTTAGAAGCTCAGGGTGGTGTTTCAGGAGCATCCCTTTTAAGGGGTATATTAAAAACAAACAAAAAAACCTACCTAAACAAGACATTGTATGGCACACACATCTCCCTCTGGGGAGAGGATGAGAGAATAAACAACATCTGACCCATGTATAATCACATTATTACTCAAAAGTGCTCAGATACTATGATGATGAATGTTATATAAACCTATAGAGAATAGAATAGATGGTCATTTTGTTACGAGTTTCTATATAGTCTAGCACAACGGGACCCTGATCAGTGAATGGAGCCTCTAGGCCAAAAAAATTAATAAAATAAACAAAATATAAGTGTTTCTTAAATATGAAAATATAAATACTATTGTGATTGGTAAAATGGTTAACTTCATTGTACTGTAATTTTGCTGTAAAACTGACTTGAGAATAATACATAGCAGATGTATTGCGACTAATAGTCCATAAAATTACCTTTTTTTGATATTTAGAAATAGATTAACTAATATTTAAACTGTTATTTGATATAAAGTGTGTGTTTTGTTTGCTTATAAAAATACATTTTAATTCATACTATAATTATACAAGAATGTAACATTTTAAAACATCTGTGCAACACAAATTCAAATTGAATCTTGGTGGCACTACCATTATTGTTTTTGTCTCTCTTTTCTTAGAAAACATTAATACTTTATATTTGCACCTAATAGAGAATACACACTTATATTTGTACCTAATTATGGGCAAATTGCATTTTAAAAGCAACCTTTGCATTTTCTGGCAATAGAGCTTACAGCCATGAGGACAGGGAGTACGTCTTCCTCTGTTGTTGTACAGCACCTAACACAGTGGGGCTCTGAGTCTCATTGGGCATCTTTAGACCATACAAATAATTACTAGTGTACAATGCTCTGCTTAAACAGTTTGAGAAGAACAATACAAGCTTTCTGCTGCAATGGTGTTTTGGCAGAGCTATTGTGATCTCTGTGGTTTGTGCTGTGTTCCCAGTGTTCCACAGGTTCAGTTGACCTAGTTACACCTGATTCTTATGATAAACAAAATGACAGCACTGTGCTTACTGAAGTTGAGAGAACTCATTGCAATTTTACCTCACCCACTCCAGAGACTTATGTTTACCATTTGAGATTTCTTGATGGGAAATTCTATCACTTTCTTTTTTTCATGTGAGTGGTATTTTAATTGTAGTTGGATTTTGAATTCCATTGCTTACAGAGAAGGGTGAAGGCCTTATTGGATATGTAGGTCAGTTCTGATTCAATGTGGCTAAACTGTATGGAAATTTCTCATAATATTGATCCCTTTGATTTCCATGTGTTAAGTGCCAATTTACAAACCATGTTACAAATGTTCTTTGGAAAGTGCCAATTCACAGACCATGTTACAGCTAGAAATGTGGGTTGGGTCCCTGATCTTTCTTGTTAACTTTGAAAGATATCCAGTTGTATAGTCCCAGGTAAAATCCAGTGTGTCAAATAGTAAGGTAATATTTAACTCTGTATCTTTCCATTAGTTTCAGGAATATTAAAATAGATCCTTGGAGCTCTTTTCTATTCACTGAGATGTTTTAACCTTGGTTCCAATTTGGCATTAGCTGGGTTAGCAACTAAGGGCTAGATCCAGAAAGAAACTTGGGCATCTTGCCACTCAGTGTAAGGAGGGCACCCTCACTACCTTCTCCTCTGGCTGTTTTGTGTGGGGTTAGGCATGCTCTGAGCACACCTACCAGGTCAGGTTAAATAGGCAGGGAAATGTCTAGTTTATGTTAGCCACCTCAATCTCATGGCTATCTGGTGCCTGAGCTCCTGGGTGCACGCTCACTGGCATAAACATAGGCACCTAGGAGATATTAACAGTGGAAATGTAGGCGCCTACAGAGGTAGGTGGTAGCTTAGCTGGGGGGTTGAGATTCTCGGGGCTAGATCCACAAATTTAGGCATCAGTCTGATCCTCTGTAAGCTGTGAAATTTGAAGTCCTACTTTGCTTCAGTGACTGTCCAGCTTCTAGCCCATACTCTTATTTAGCCAGGATTTTAAAAAACAAACAAACAAACAAAAAACAAAACAAAAAAAACCCTTCATCTTTAGTGTACATCTGGGGTATGTTTATATAACTGTTCAAAGTATAAAACATTACAAAATCACTGAAAGGTTTTTTTAATGTCCCTAATATTATGCTGGAGGGTGGAAAAAAGGCAACTATCTTTAAAAATTGCCATTTCTCAGTCATTGTAGAAACTTATGAGAAATGGCAATTCCTGTGTATTCACCATCAAATCTTTCACAGTGAAAAGAAACAATAGTTTTAGAAGAGCAGGGTAACAGTGACACAATGGGTAGCTAGCGTGTGGAATGGCTGAGGTGTATTACTCTGAGTCCACACATCTGAAGTGAACAAGAGATGATAGATACTGCAGCCTGTAGCATTGTAAACAATTTCTATTGTACTCGCTCATAGATGTCAATTACAATGTTAAGCAAAATACACTTGGGATGGGATTTAATAACATAGTTCTAGAAGATACCTCTTGTCCACCACAACAGAATTAGCATATTCTGGATCTTCTGTGCCTTTGTGACACCCATTTTTTTCTGAGGCATCTTCTGAGAAGTACACTGATCTGTTTGCAGGTTTTTTTTAAATTTATATTATAAAAGTAGGTATCCTCTATTAGCTCTTGGTTTTGGTACCTAAGTACATCTCAGCATGCTTGTGTTTAATTTCTAATTGTTTGATAACCTAAGGCTATTTCCATGAGACAACATTGTTTTGCAAATTTTGTAGCTTTAGCTGGACTTATTTTGAAAATGGTAAACAATGCCCTAAAAGCTTCTCTCTTGATTTTACTCATATAATTTCTGTGGAAATGCAAATACCATGTGACTGTCCAATCTACAAACACAGAAGCTCATCATATGTTACTAAGACTATAATATTTAATAACAGTTTGCACTACATAGAACTTCACATTCAAGGATCTCAAAACACTTGTCAGAGGTTGTGTAACTATTATCTATCTTACAAATGAGGAAATTGGGGGCTGGAAAAGTCAGGGATAGACTTTTCAGATATCACTGATGTGTATTTGAAGTTATGCTTGTTCCTGAATCAGTGTTCTCCAGACAGGGCCGGCTCCAGGGTTTTGGCCGCCCCAAGCAGCCAAAAAAAAAAAAAAAAGCCGCGATCGTGATCGCGATCTGTGGCAGCAATTCGGCAGAAGGTCCTTCGCTCCAAGCGGGAGTGAGGGACCATCCACCAAATTGCTGCCGAATAGCTGGACCTGCCGCCCCTTTTTGGAGTGGCCGCCCCAAGCACCTGCTTGCCAAGCTGGTGCCTGGAATCGGCCCTGTCTCCAGATTAACTAAGTAAAAAGTCTGATGCTGTAATTGAATACAAACAGAAGATTCATCGCTTCCTAACTGGAATGACCAGTTTAGCCATTTTGGTGCCAGGCCATTTTGTCTAAACTGATACTGTCAAAATGTTTAGGCCTCAAATGTAATCTTCCTTTAAAGCTGTATATTACAGCCAGGAATGTGCTTTAAAAATCAGACACATAAGGTGGGTGAGTTCATATCTTTCATTGGACCAGCTTCTGTTGGTGAGAGAGACAAGCATTTGAATTTACACAGAGCTCTTCTTCAGGTCTTCCTCATCAATGTGTAAGCTCCAAAGCTTGTCCTCTCACTAACAGAAGATGGTCCAATATAACATATTACCTCACCCACCTTGTCTTGCTAATATTTTGAGATCAACATGGCTACAACAACACTGTATACTTTAAAAATCAGTCCTTCTTGGACTGAGTAATGGAAATTAACTAATTGGGCTATCTACAACACTTGGTCTAGTTCTTAAACATTAATAAAGTTGTAATGACCTGCTCTGTATGGAGTCTGTCCTAGTCACACTGGAAAAGAAGTCCATTTACAACTAAAACATGTACCTTTAAGCATAGGTTAAATATATGGCCTTTCATCTTGACAGTCTTTAAACTCCTGGCAGTTGTAGGCCTGCTATAAAATTAATGACCCTAATATTATGACACCTTTAGAGAATACCTGAATACTGTTTAGATAGCCATCCTTTGATCGAGTAGTTATTAAAATGGTAAAAGTTTACAAAAATGGATCTGTGATCCATCTTTCAATGGATCTGGAGGGCAAAGAGACCATAGGCTAAATGTATTGCAGTAACATTGTAACTGAAAATTTCAGCAAATGAAGAGCACATATAAAGTATTATAAGGACGATGAAAATTAGTAGTTGATACAGTATTCTTAGTACTTTCTGGAGGATTGCTCTGTTTTGTGTACTGTAGTAGTTATTGCTTGTTTTCTTCAGTTCTGTAGGCATTTTCTCTTTCTCTTAAGGGTTTTTTTTAAAGGGGGTTGACCAAGTATATAACAAAACAAGGCCATAATCAAAGGAAAATGGACACATCAGGTATGTAAGTAGTACAAACTGAGTATACATAACATTCAGCTGTAAAGACAATATTAATTTAAATTCTGAAGGGAATATGCGTCTATATAAAACAACAATAAGAAACTCTAAATAAGGAAAACAAGCAATCAAAACTACTGTATCCCAAACAACTTAAATCATTGGGAAGGGAACTTTTTCTCCTCAAGCTTCCCTCCTTCACTGGCAAACACTGCGGTTGACTATGGGAAGGATAGAACTTTTAGCCAGTATCAGTGGCTCCGCTCTCTGGCTTCCCTGGCTTTGGCAAGAAGGAAGGAGTCTCTGAGCCAGGGAGTTGTAATATTGGGACAGCTGCGGCCTGAAGAGCCAGACAGAAATAATCAGCAAAAACAATGCAACCGTATTGGCTAACAAAAATGTTGGCATTCCAGTATTTTCATCCCTGACTGTTTTAATTGATACTACTTTTTGGTTTGGGCAAAATGTCATTGAAACTGGTGAGTGCAGCAGCTGCCATTCATTCAGGAGAAATATAGGAAACAATAGGGGCCTCAAACCAAAACACAGGCAATAGACTGGCCCAAACAATGGCGCATGTTAATAGTCTACTCAGGAATTAGAACTAAGTGGGTGGGAGGCTTTCTCTGTGTATTATTTGGTGGAAGTGTGCTTGTCTATGCCTGAGAGAGAAGGGGAGAAACATGAAAGAACCAGAGGGAAGGCAGCAAGAAAGCTCCAGAGACAGCCTGAACAAACAGTGGAAGTGGCCTTGAGAAAAGTCTGGAGGGCAAGTTTTAGGCTGAGTGCTGAATGAAAAGTACTTGTTGCTGTGAGCAAAGAAATTGTCTCCTGTTGTTTGATTCCTCTTGTGTTCAGGGAAATAGAACTTTGTCAATAAATAGGGTTGCATCAAAGATACCATACTTGATCATCAATTTCTCTTTCTAATGGAAACACCTAATAGGGATAAGGAGGTGCTGCTTCCGTTATACAAGGCACTGGTGAGACCTCATTTGGAGTACTGTGTGCAGTTCTGGTCTCCCATGTTTAAAAAGAATGAACTCAAACTGGAACGGGTACAGAGAAGGGCCACTAGGATGATCAGAGGAATGGAAAACCTGTCATATGAAAGGAGACTTGAGGAGCTCGGTTTGTTTACCCTAACCAAAAGAAGGCTGAGGGGGGATATGATTGCTCTCTTTAAATATATCAGAGGGATAAATACCAGGGAGGGAGAGGAATTATTTCAGCTCAGTACTAATGTGGACACGAGAACGAATGGATATAAACTGGCCGTGGGAAAGTTTAGGCTTGAAATTAGAGGAAGGTTTCTAACCATCAGAGGGGTGAAATTTTGGAACAGCCTTCCGAGGGAAACAGTGGTGGTGAAAGACCTCTCTGGCTTTAAGTTTAAGCTAGATAAGTTTATGGAGGGAATGGTTTGATGGGATAACGTGATTTTAGTCAATTAATCAACAACGTGCCATCGCTGGTAAATAGTATCGATGGTCAATGAGGGTTTGGCTGGAGAATCTTGCCTGCATGCTCGGGGTTCTACTGATTGCCATATTGGGGCCGGGAAGGAATTTTCCTCCAGGGTAGATTGGCAGAGGCCCTGGAGGTTTTTCGCCTTCCTCCGCAGCATGGGGCGGGGGTCGCTAGCTGGAGGATTCTCTGAGACTTGAAGTCTTTAAATCACAGGATTTGGGGACTTCAACAGCTGAGTCAAGGGAAAGGGGGTGGGTCAGCTTTTGTGGCCTGCATCATGCGGGAGGTCAGACTAGATGATCATAATGGTCCCTTCTGACCTTAAAGTCTGAGTCTATGAGTCTATAACCCACTCAACCCTGAACTTAGTTAACCCTGCTGCTTAAAATGGGTCAAAGTTCTTTTATTGATATTTTCTTCCTGATCATTGGTTGCTACATTATTATCCAAGTGGGCCTGCTTAAGTTAGTAGCTGGAAGTGTGATTATGACAAAATCCTAGTGCTGGGCGAGGTAGCAGAGATTGTGTTAACTCAGTCAAAGCCTCTGCTGTTACGCAAGGAAGCTTCATCATACACAACTTTAGTTTTTTGATCTGTGCTGTGATTTTTCAAATGATTGAGCAATAATCTGGCCTGTTGGGGACAACTAAAAATAATATCTTGTTTTATGAAAGTATTATGGCATTATATATGTTGGCTGGTCCCACTACCATCAAGCCATTACACACATATTTAAATATCAGTTTTATCTAAAGAAATCACTGGATGATAAAGCCAAAATTCATAACACATTTTTTTATGTCTAGAATTTTGTTATACTCCTAAAGCTGGTATTGGGGATATGTGACAAACATGCAGCACCTGCAGGAAGTGCTCAGATGTCTATGGCTACATCTACACTAAGAGCTAAAGGTGTGATTCCCTTACTTGTGTACTCTCATCAAGCTGGTATAAGTATAAATAGCAGTGTAACCATGACAGCACTGGTAGCAGAGGCATGGTTTGAAGAAAAGGGTGTGAATTGCTTTCCTGCTACCATTTTTTCCCCCTTTTCAAAACTGTTGTACAATGGAGGATATCTGTCTGCTGGTGGTGTTGCACTGAAGGGTGCAGCTGCTCAATATGCAGACAGTAGGTTGTTTATACAGTGATTTGAGGCGAAGAACATGAGAAACCAACTCCCCATTCCCACATGTATGCATGTGCGTGGCCAACAAACCATTTTTTGAAGCATGATAATATTACCTCTTTAAAAGGTCAAATGATACCAAACAAGTGACATTGTTGGCAGATAGTGTAAGCAGACAAAGTGGGATGTGGAATAGTTCTGTAAAACCAATATCTTAAGACAGTGGAACTGTGTTTCTTCAAACTGCATGTGCTATGTATTGTCATGTAAGTTGTCAGGGCTAGGTCAAATAAGTGATATTTTATGCTGTATGGTGTCTCCCAACATCATTTGAGAATTTTTAAAAATACAGATATTGAAGAGCAATGATGGATTTTTTTCTCACTTGCTTTTCTGAATAAGGTCCCAGAGCCTTATTGATTATGTAAATTGTATTGATTGTCTTTTTACTCATTTATAATCTTTAAATGTCTTAGTGCAGAGAAGAAAACATCGGTTGCAGGCATTAGTAGTCTGTTATAGCAGTCAGAGGACGAATTTAATGAAAATTATTAACCATGATCATGACCAAAATTTGTCCGGGTAATTAGTTTACTTTCTTATGCATGTAAAGTTGCCAATACATTTTTGGCTTGGGATTTATTATTTGTACTATACATTCTTTAGTGCTATATCTTAGAAAATATGCATTCATTCAAAATATCTTCACTTTTTAAAAATGTGTTCAAATTAATAAATGCATACGTTTATGGTGCAATGTATATTTAAATATAAATACACAGTTTATTGATTCGAGTACATCACCACACTAGCAAGTCAGGAAATGCTAAATGTAAGGTTGCATGCATACCTTAACTCTGCTTCATTGTTAAAGAACAGTCTTTAATTACAGGACTATGTACTACTTCTCTAATAAATAATACAATATAGCATGAGCGCTTCTGTGCAACCTTAGTTACACATGTAGCAACTGTGGTACTATAAACCCAACAGAATTAATGAAGTAAAGGTATATGTGAACCCTTCACATCCACGGCCTGAGTCAAAGTCCTCTGAAAGACTACCACTGTCCTGAGCGGGTTTTGGTTCAAGCCTATTTGGATCAATTGACATTCAATGTAGAAAAAGATGCTGTATTATTTCAGAAACAGTACCTGATCATCTTTTTAAAGATGATATCATAATACATAAGCACAAGGTGGCAGTGCTCAGGTTGTGCATATAATGTTGATTTTGTCATTTCCTGACTTCTGAAAATTTAACTTTGCAACCATAACATTTTATCATGGATATTTTTAATATATCCTGATATGCATATCCAAATCTGCCCTCAAATAGATATGCACAATTACAACTGATTGCAGTGGAAGCTGCAGGGATGTATTTGAGGGTAAAAATGGATTAATATTTTGATAAACAGAGATGACATATACTTTTAGTATTTCACTTAATGCATTATAAGTTTTTATATTAATGTATAAAGCCATTAAAACTGTATTCACAAGGATAATTACAATTTAACAGAAAACTGAATTTTGTACAATCAGAAATATGGGGCTAGAAGGGACTTTGGGAAGTCGTCAAGCCCAGATGCCTGGGATGAAGCAGGACCAGGTAAACATATGTCATTCCTGAGAGGTTGTTCTTGTTCTTAGAACCCTCAAATGATGGGGATTCCACAACCTCCCTTGGAAGCCTATTCCAGAACTTAACTACTCTTATAATTAGAAAGCTTTTCTTAACATTTAACCTTCCTTGCTGCAGATTAAACCTATTACTACTTGTCCTACCTTCAGTGGACATGAAGAAGAAGAACTGATCACCATCCTCTTTTCAAACCTTTCCTCATAGGTTAGGTTTTCTAAACTTTTTATCATTTTTGTTGCTCTCTTCTGGACTCTCTCCAATTGAACCACATCTTTCCCAAGTGTGGTGCTCAGAACTATACACAGTATTCCAGCTCAGGCCTCACCAGTGCTGTATAGAGACGACAGTTACCTCCTGTCTTACATATGACACTCCTGTTAACACACCCCAGAATATTAGCCTTTTTTGCAACTGCATCATGTTGTTTACTAATATTCAATTTGTGATCCACTATAATCTCCAAACTTTTTCAGCAGTATTATCATCTCACCAGTTATTCCCCATTCTGTAGTTGTATGTTTGATTTTTTCCCTTTGTTAACGATGGTATACTTCACACTTGTCTTTCTTGAATTTCATCTTTTTGATTTCAGACCAGTTCTCCAATTTGTATTCATTTTGAATTCTAATCCTCTCCTCCAAACTGCTTGCAACACCTCCCATCTTAGTATTACCTGCAAATTCTATAAGCAAGCTCTTCAATCCTTTATTCAAGTCATTAATGAAAATATTGAATAGTACTGGACCCAGGTCTGACCCCCGTGGACACTACGAGATACGCCCTCCCAGTTTGACAGCAAACCATTGATAACTACTCTTTGAGTACGGTCTTTCAACCAGCTGTACACCCACTGTATAGTAATTTAATCAAGGTCGCATTTCCCTACTTTGCTTTCTGAGAATGACAAGTGGAACTGTCGAAAACCTTATTAAAATAAAGATATATCACATCTACTGCTTCCTCCCATCCCCACAGACAGTAACCCTGTCAAATAAGGAAATTAGGTTGGTTTGGCGTGATTTGTTCTTGACAAATCTGTGCTGGCTATTCTGTATAACCCAATTATTCTTGAGGTGCTTACAAACTGATTATTAATTTATTCCAGTATCTTTCCAGATATCAAAGTTAAATGACTGGTTTATAATTCCCGGGGTCTTCTTTGTTCCTCTTTTTATCTGGCTTTTTTGTTTATAAAAATTGAACCATAATGTTGCATTTTGGTTATAGTGGGTTTTTTTTTTAAATTTGCTTTTGCTTTTTTTAAAAGTACTGTTTATATACACACACACACATATTATGGTAAAATCTGAGAGACATTAATTATGATGAAATTGGTCCTAATATTTTAGTTCATTGTAATCTTTGTCTCAATAGTATTGCTACGTAGGACTTTTAAAGGGAAAAATAGAATTTTGATGCACAGTTTATAGTATATTGACAGTACATACTTTGGCATTGTTGTATTAAAGAAATGAGATGAGGAAATCAACAGTAGAAAAAAGAGGGGGTTGGAATAATATTCTTTAGGAAAGATACACAAACTTTCATAATGATATTGGGGCCTGAGGGGAAGGATCTACAGTCCAGGGAAGAAGTCAGGGTAAAGAGAAAAATCGTTATGAGATGAAAAACAATTAGGAACTTGGATACAACTGTTGCAGCCTAGGGAAAGACATTTGTCTTGCATAGTCGATCATAGTGGCTTCAGCCAGTTGTACTTGGATGTTGAGAACCTGTTAAAATGTTAGTTAATGACATATCAGAAAGAAAAATACTGTTCACTGAAATTAAATATGGAGGCAAGTTCCAAGCAAAGATAACACGAGCAATACATAAAAATCAAAATAAACCTTGATCCTGGCTGTCATAAGTTGCCAAGTTTCTAATAGCTGTCCTTCAGTGCTTCCTCCAGTTTTCTTTGTGAACGTGGCCTGAGTATGTCATGAACATGTTAATTTCATTTTAAGGAGTGCATGTATAATCTAGTGCCTTGCATAATGACAGGTTTCAGAGTAGCAGCCATGTTAGTCTGTATCCGCAAAAAGAACAGGAGTACTTGTGGCACCTTAGAGGCTAACTGCTGAATTGGAATTAATTTGCAAATTGGACACCATTAAATTAGGATTTAAATTAAATTTAGTCTTTGAATAAAGACTGGGAGTGGATGGGCCATTACACAAAGTAAAACTATTTCCCCATGCTTATCTCCCCCTCCCCACACAGTTCCTCATATCTCCTTTTCAATTGCTGGAAATGGGCCATTTTCATTACCACTACAAACAGTTCTTTTTCTCTCCTGCTGATAATAGCTCACCTTAACTGATCACTGTCCTTATAGTGTGTATGGTAACACCCATTGTTTCATGTTCTCTCTCTCTCTCTCTCTCTCTCTGTGTGTGTGTGTGTGTGTGTGTGTGTGTATATATATTTTTTTCCACTACATGCATCTGATGAAGTGGGCTGTAGCCCACGAAAGCTTATGCTCAAATAAATTTGTTAGTCTCTAAGGTGCCACAAGTACTCCTGTTCTTTTTGTATAATCTAGAAATCCTGAGAAATCCTACCTACAGGTATTTATTACAGACAGATAAATATTCAGTCTGTGGATTTTCTAGAATTTTTAAACTATTAGAATGACTACACAGTCAAAATGAAATAAATTTAATAAAAAATAATCTCCAGAAATAAAATGTAGGTTGTCTACAAGTACAATAGTCGAATCTTAAATAGGCTATTTATGTATCTGAGGTAAACATTAGGTATGCTATTTTTGTCATTCTAAACCTTCCCCACATACACACTCTTCTCTCTGCAGGTGTGTGTATGCCTATAAAAAGTGGTAACAAGATGCATTACAGTATGAGTTATTTGAAAATGAAGTTTATAGCAAACCATTCTGTACCTGCCTACTAAGTGTAATGGTTGAAAATCACTATTAAAGCCTACCTATTCTTTGAAGTTGTCTTGAGATAAAGAGATAGATGAGGCAATCTTTCAATTACATTTAGAACTGAAATTTAGTTCTATTAGAAGGGCATTTTATGAAAGCTTATACTTTCCCATGTTACATTTATTCTGTTGATAAAATAGCTTAGTCTGTCAGTCTGGCACCTATCACTAAAAAAAATAAGTGAAAATAAAGTAGAAATATGAGTGTTGTTTGAAGTTGCTTAATTTTGTGATTAATTATAAAGTACGTTATAAACAGCACTGAGTGAATTGGCAGCATTTGTGCCTGTTAACAGACATGCTGTGGAGAACTTACTATTAAAGATCTTTAAAATTTAAAAACCCTAATTAAAAAAACTTCTAACTGAAAAGAAGGAAAACACATTTTTCACAGCGGCAGAATTGTGGCAATGGGTTTGTTAGATTTCCTAAATAAACTGTTCTGGGCTGAGTGATTATTTGTACACTAAATCACCAAAGAGAAACCAGGCACTTCAATAAGTTGTGTTGAAGATTCATCAAGTAATAAATCAGCTAAAAAGTTTGAATGTTCTCAAACAAGATGTTTTAGATTTGATGTGTTTTTCAACTACAATGGCCAAAATTCTCAAAAGTGGCAAGAGATCTTGGGTTGCACAGTTTTCACAAACCCTGCTTGATATGCCTAGGATATTTAGAGTGCTTCCTGAATTTCAGGCCATTTTCTGGTGTCTCCAGTTCAACACCCAAAATCAGTTGTTACTTTTGAAAATCATGGCAAATGCTTATTGTACAGAGTTAAAAAAATAAGCAGAATCTGGATTCCACAGTTCATTTTACCAGAGGTTTTTCTATTCTTTTTGTTTGGGAAGGATGTTTTTAGTGACAATTTGTGGATAAATATATATTCTAAATCCCAATAAATAAAATAGTTTAAAAATTATGCATACTTAATATTTTATAATTCCATCACAACAATTTTATTCAACAAATGTACCATTTAGTCTAAACATGTCTGGAGTGCTCTGCTAACAACAATAACTAAAAAAACCCATTTTATAAAAGTTACTTTAAAAATTGTAACCATTACATGATGATATGAAAGCATAACACTGAATATTGCTACAGCAAATGCAAGATTGGAGCTTACTATATTTTTGAGTTTGAGTAGCAATTTTGTTATAACTTGCAGCTAGAACATGTTAATACATTACATGACCTGGAAAAGCATACCTCGTAACCCATGGCCAGTTCTTTTTTGCTGATTTGGAAAAACATGGGCTCTTTGGCTGCAGAGATTTTGGCTGCTGCATATCTCAACATTTACTTGTGTAAAGTAGATGAAAAATACAATAGCAGGAAACAGGGTGGCGATGTGGTGCATTCAGAAAAAAAATACATTAAAAAATGTTTACAGTTGAAGACTAAGCTTGTAAAATACTGCTGATTGTTCACAAAAGGCTTTATCGCTAAATTATCTTGGGCATTTTTCAAATTTTGCCTTGAATTCCTGTGCCCTTCTATCAAGGAACCCAAACTTGTATTTGTCCCACATCTCTTCAGCTACATCTCTCTGGACTTGATCAAGAGCTAGAGAAAACATTGGTTTCTATTCTTTTTTGGGGGGTACTCATTTCTACTACACAGTATAGGAAACATCTATTTGATTATATTATAGAGTCCTTTTAACAGGAAGGTGAATGTGTCTGTGTTTTCGTAATGAAAATTAGAGCTAAGTAAAAACCACAAGTGCAGTTAGTTCTGTGGGATTTGCACCCCATACATTTTTACCTGGAGTTGTAGGCAAACATTTTAATTTTTTTTTAACATCATCAGTAAAATTTTATCTACCTTCTGAAATTTACCCTCTTACAATGTAAATCCCTTTCCCATCAGGCCATGGGAAATTAATTCTCCTTTTACCTTTAAATTTATTCTTGTTTGAGAAGTAGCTAGCAACCAAACCCAATCAGTTGTCTTCCTCTCCTCCCCTGGATTATTTTAGTGGATGTCTAATTGATTTGCTTATCCCATGCTCTATGATTTGGAGTCTGTCTGGCATGGTGACTTCCTACGTATCCATGGAATATATATCAAGGGACCAGGCAGCCTGCCTGTTCACATTTATCATCAAGAATAGGCAGTGCTCTTCCAGGATTTCTTATTATCATGGCACATTTTGAGATTCTGCAGTCTCAGAATAAGAAAGATACACCCTGCTGAGAAATATTTCAGAGCTAAGACTGCTTTTCCAAAAACCTTTCAGCTACAGGAATAAGCCTATGAAATGTTCAAGGAGTGTGATATTGCTTTTAATAAATGCAAATAGCGATTAGTGATGCATTTGTGCATTACAGCACTCTCAAATCACTGCACCTAGTCTGTGATGAATCATAGGTGATGGTAAATGTGAGGAAAAAGGGCAAAGAGAGACTGCACCCAGCACTTTAACCATTACCGAAAAGAACTATGAATTATCTGAAAAGAGGGTCTCTTAGCTTAATTTTTTGTTATGTGAAAATTTCAAAAGTATCTCTCTGCTCAAATATTTACCTTTATAAACCACATATTGTTATTGCCACATTAGTGGCTATGAACATACAATGTTGGACATTGATTTCTTTTATATTATTATGATAGTGAGTGCTGAAAATCATCAGTCCATGACAATGGTAAAATTCTCAGAAAAACAGGATGCTTTCTTTTTCACTCAATCCCATGGGCCCCATTGAAGTTGGTAGTAAATTCCCATATAGTTCAATGGGAACTGGATAAGGACCATATTGAGAAACCTTATTTTGTTCTTCAAGATATTCATTAAAAGGATTCTAAAGGAGACTGTTTTCTCTTGGTAGTGAGAGTAATTAATAGTTGGCCATATTTTGTCAACCATAGAGAATGGAAGATAATCTCAGATGAACGGAGTTATTTAATTTGGAGACTACAGATTGCAGAGGATTAACCTATAGAAAACCTCAGTGCATCCTGCATATGAACCTCAAAAGAGACTAATTCTGGTGGCCAAGACATACTTCAAAGATTTAAAAATACAAGGCTGTTAAGTCTGTATAATTGTAAGTAAGTGGTCAGTTGCATCTCTGCATCCACAGAAATAACCAACTTAAATGTAGGCACACATTGATGCTGATTTTACCAAAAAAACTGTATTTCATGTTAGTGATCACTTCATTCAGAGGGGTCAAAAATAATTCAGGGTTTATTAGAACTAGTCAAAATTACAAAATCACTATGGAATTTATTTGCATGCTATGGCTTTAACTGAGAAAGTGTTCTCTCATAATGGGCCAAAATGTGCAGTGGCAGAATTCCAATAATTTATTAATATCAACTGGATTAAATATTTGTGGGAATATTGTTTCAAATGGCACTGTGGATGGGTCAGTGCAACTACTGAAAAACACCCTCATAAAATGAATGCTAAATGCTGAGCACAGAAAAGAGAATCTCATCTTGCAGCATGACTCGCCAACCTTTACTCATGTACTGATGCATTCGACACACTGGAAGTTAACATACAGATTTTTTTTTAAAGTAATATTCAAACAGTTACTATTCCAGGCCAAAATTCCGATTCATCGAAAACAATTGAAATAAAGAAGAATAAGTCCATTACAGAAGTTGCTAGACTTTAGAAATTCAAAATCAGGGTTGTTGTTTTTTTTTTTAATTAAAAGTGAGAGCATGCTCCTTAAAAGAGTAGAAGGGAATTGAGGAATACATAAACATTCTAAAGAGAATGGATTATTTGAGTTTATTTGGGTCATATTGGATCTAGGTTACACAGAATACACATCAAGTATCTGACTACTATGCCTTCAGAAGAAAAATCTCCCAGAAATCAGTTACAGACTGAGAAGAATCTTGAATTGTTTTTAGGCTCTGCGAATATACAGACATTTTCTACTTTCAGATGTTGTACAATGGGATAATACCTACTCAGAAAAATGATTAGCCAATTGAAGGGTTTACTATACTATCTAAAGACAGTACCCAATGGAAATTTGGAAATCTCCCTGTAGAAGGAACTGTACAGTAATTTAGGTTGAAGCACGTTCCCAGCTATGGGTAGACTAAACTGAAAGATAGAATAGACAGTTTGACAGTTGCAAGTGAAGTTTTATTTATACTGTGTACCTTAATTTAAAAACTGAAATTTCTAATTTTAGTGGAACAATTTAGTATACACACGGGGGCTAAATTTTGCACTCCTGTGTGCATGCAACTCCTTCTGACTGAGAATTCTGCAGAAACCTTTAACCAGAAGATTGGTGTTGTTGTGCTTGGAGTTGCCATCCCTGAGAGTTCTCCGTTATAAAAGCATCATTAATATGTCTCATACCATATATTTCATTTCCATCAGAAAAGTTAGATATCTGGGATGCAAAATGTTCTTCACTAGTTAATTTGCCAGCAGTGGAACATGCTGCTGAAACTACTTCATGATGATCTTAAAGCAGTTTGATACAAGGAGCATTCAATTTATTACCTACTTTTTCATTTAGCACAATTTCCTGCCAAGTCTAAAAAAGCCTTTCTTCTAAAAGACGTTAATACTTGAACTACCAAATCTTGTAGTAACTTGTCTTTTCTGTGAACGCAAATCAAATCTCTGCCTATAAATTTTATGGTGCCCTTTTTAGCTAAATATAAGCCTGACCAGAAAAGCCTGGAGTATGTGGTACCATGCAGAAGGATGGAAGACAAAAATATTCTTTTTAGCATTAGTCGCAAATGACCAGAAATAGATTTCATAATGGATACAGTGCTTCAGTATAGTCAATTCTCTAATTACAAACATTGATTAGAGATTTAACCTTTTCTCAAGAGGTTGAAATAGTTCTCTTGTCTTGATTTCAAATAAATTAATCTAGTGTATCTAGACAAGACTGAGCAACGTTTAAAAACTGTAAACTATCAAATTTACCTAAGTATTTTTGTGATTCTTTCAATGATCAATAGACAGAGTAAAAAGAATGGGTACTTGTCAAATTTTAACGTCTAATAAAACCTTAGAGAAAAATACTGTTTTTTTTTTCTGTATGTTGTTTCTAACTTATCTTGATCAGCTTAATTGAATAGAAATGAATATACCCATAGAAAAATGTGAAAATATTTTCAATTAAAATATTATCAAAAGTTGGCGTGAAGATAGATATAGACACAAGGCAGTTTCAATTTTAATGGTTGTGGCTATCAAAGACCACAAACTAAGCACTTTTGTTTCTGGTCCAGGTATCAGTCTTATTTTATTATCTGCTATATCTATCATGTCACAGACGTAATCATTTTATTGTTAATGGTGCTGCTTTAGGTGTGATGCTAAGCTGCATGGAACAAAATGTCAAGACTTGCATTGCAAACATTTATTTACTCAATATATTTTTTTTTAAATATAGGTATCTAATATTTGGCTAACTAGGTTATGACCACATAAACATATGTGTATAATTTCCAAAGGTTATGGAAGTCATAGAGGGCTCAGTTTTCCCACTCTTATTCATACTGAGTTGTGTTGTACTCCATGTATTCCATTGGTTTCTCTGCAGAAAGACACAAGGGAATGCAGCAGAACTGGGACCAAAATGATAAAATATCTGTATATGTAAGCAAATAATTTGTGTAACCAGTTATGCTTGTAACCAGGAATTTCCTGAGCCTCCAAATTTTCAGAATATCAAAGATCTGTAGCAGGTACGTTTTATTCTTTGATAAATTAATACTTTGCATCATTAAAATAATGTGTATATTTCTATATGCTGTACTTTCAGCTGAATTTATCTTATACAATGCATGTGTGTAAAGTTAGCTTCAAAAATAGTGCTGCTTTTTACTAAATATTCCCACAATCTGTTAAATGCTATTAAAACGACCTGTTGTAGCCTGTTAGTCATACACTCCTTACATGGAATTCATTAACATATTTCTAATTTTTTTTCTATAATGTTTTACACTGTGTGTTCAGGGAATGGATATACTTTGAGCAGGATAATCCTGTACATGGAACAACAATTATTGTATATGCGTGAAAAAGCAAGATACAGAAAACATGCCAGTCATGCTTAACACATGCTTCCAACTTTGATGTCTTGAAATACCTCCTAAATAACAAATATGCATTTATGTTGGAAGACTTTGGGAACAGTGCTGAAGCAAAATGTGATATTTGCAATCCTATCTTAATTTATTTTAAAAGAAAAACTATTTTCCTACTGTGACATTTGTCATGTTGTGTCTGAGCCATTTCTTGTATCTGGGTTACTCTACACATCTTAGAGCTAACGCTATCCTTTCATGCTGTATAAAACCCATATGCCCATTACTGTCTTTTTAAAAATACCATAGGCAGGCGAATCTCTGCTAATCTAGGCAGTAACTATGCTCCTGATGGAATGGGTTCCCCCAGCTAAGATCTAGACTCTGTCTTCTACTCTTTGTTCTTCACCATAGCTCCTCTCAACACTTGTACACTGAGCATCTCTATAACTGGTCTTACAGCTATAGCTCTTTATCAGGTTGGAGTTGTGGTTTTCTGGAATGCAAACTTTAAAAGTTTACCTCCTGCTGAATCCAGATTGGATTCTGCTCATAGACTGGGTAGGACTACTAGAAAAATACACTGATTAGACTGATACCAGAGCAGAATTTTCAAGTTATGAGAAATGTAGATGAAATTGAAAGTCTTTGTTGGGAATTCTGTAGGTATTCTCCCTGAGATGTTATGAAAATACCTGACATCTCATGATTTTTGGTGCATTCACAGTCAAAATACTTGCTCTTCTAGAGTATTTTTATCAGTCAATAAATCTGTCCTCAGAAAGAATGGTCCAGCTGTATCCAGAGTGGAGGTGAACACAGTCAGAGGAAGGTCAAATGAAATCCAGTCCTCCCTTCAGTTGGGTGAAGACATTTTAGCAAAGGACTCTCAACACTGGATACATTACTTTATCCAGTGTTGAAAACTGTTTAAGACAGAAAAGGTAGGTAAATTCTTACCAGATTGAAACTATAAGGAGAATTTCAGAAAAATGTACTCACCTGAAGGGTGGTGGTGGGGCTACAACCTCTGAAAAGTGACACAGGACCTGTATTGCAACCAAATACTCAGGACCTCAATTTTACATCTCATCCAAAGCAGAATGTCTCCTAACATGATGGGATATTGGTTCAGCACTGACTCAGAAGGATGAATGATGCTTTCTTAATCACCAGTACAACCCCTGCAGCATATAATTATTCCTTTTGTGTGTTTGATGCATTTGGTTGGATAACAAGAGCATAGAGAAAACTGTAAATTGATTTGTTCATGTCTAGTTCCAATTTCAGAATATCACACTCTTTTGCAGAGGTATCAAGAATCCTTTTGCAATGATAAAAAATACACTTTTGGTTGAATGAAACTTTGAGCATCCTAAAGAAACTCTGGAGCAGTGACTTAGGAAGGCTTGATTCTCAGACATTCTTCAGGTTGGTCACAGGTATTTCCTTTGGGGCTCATGTGCCTTTTTGTCCAAGAAGGAGCCTCTAGAGAAGGAAGTAGATGATTATCTAGTGGATTCTCATCCTTTAGCTTCCAGGTTTTTAGAGTCACATCTTATCTGGAGTGTTGAATAAAATCCTTAGTTGCACCAAGTTCTTTAAATCCTGGCCCAACTCAAGTCAATGGGGCTGGGGTTTCACTCTAGATCTCCAGGTTGTAGAGATCTGTGAGAAAATATATATGATTTGGTTTCAGTATGAAAGATGGCCTGTTGGGCACCAAATTCACTTAAATGGAAAGGAAAGGCAGTGATGCTCATCACTAAAAATAAAGGGAGAAACTTCTGTTCATCTGTAAATGACAGGTAAAGCTGAATTATTTTAAATATTTTTTTTTCAGAGCTTGTGATGTATTTAGCAATTCCTTAGGAGCCAACAAAAATTACAGTCAAACCCATTCAAGTTACTGGTAACTGAATGACCAGTGAAATAAATGGAATCTTTTCATCCCAAATTTGTATAGACTTAACAGTATTATATTAAATGGTTAATTTAATGAAACATGGAAAAGAATAAAATGTGTTCATTGAACTATTTTATTACCAGCTGTTACTGTGAGCAAACTGATGCTAATAAGAGACCTCTGGCACAGATTATTCTCTTGATTGGGGGCGGGGGTGTCAAATTCTCATGCTCTGTGTGGGGGCATAATGTGGGAGGGGGAAATAGTTCTTTAGACTCAAAGAGCTTATACTTTGGGATTATGGGGTAGATTCACAAAGGAGGCTTATGTGTTGCAATGCCTAGCTCCTAGGAGTCTTGCCACATAGTGAAATTCACAGCCCCAAGTTAGCTTTCCCAGGTCCTCAAGCATTCTGTGGAGACCGTTAAGTGCCTAAGAGGGTATGTCTACATTGCAGCTGCACGTGAGCATGCTAGTCTAGGTACACAGACTTACACCAGGGGATCTTGAGCTAGTGTGCTAAAAAAAGCAGGGTGGATATTGTGGGCTTCTGCAGAGACTCGGAGTAGCTACCCAAGCTCAGACCCAAGGGCGTTGGGTTCACTTGCGAACCTGAGCTGCTGCTAGAGCCACAAAGTCCACACTGTATTTTTAATGTGCTCTCTCAAGCCTGCTATCGTGAGTCTATCCATCCAGACTGGAAGGCTCACTCCCAGCTGGAGTGTAGACATACCCATTGAGGGATTCTCAGAGCCAACAACCTGAGCAGGGAACTGCCTGAGCTAGTAAGATTTAGGGAGATTCTCAAAGGTATTCAGTTGCCTATGTTCCACTGATCCATGTCTTTGGCACCTGACAAACAAGCTGCTCATTATACTTGGCTGTGAACCCTCTCCTAACATTGGTCAACTGTTTCTCTGTCCCTGGAGAAACACCCACCCTATTATAGCTAATAGTCAAGTGGTTAGGGCACTCACCTAGGAGGTGCAATACCTGTTATCAAAGTTGTGCTCTGAGCTGGCCTACCAGCTTGGGCCGCACAGGTAAGATAGGCAAAGAACACCTAGTTTGAAAATCCTGCCAGAACATAGGCATGAGTGAAGGCTCCGAGCAGCTTGTTTGCTGTGGGGCAGAGTCAGGTCTTAGGTGGCTTTGTGTGTGCCCACCAACAGAAACGTAGGTTCTTAGTGAACTTTATGGACTGTCAGGGCTAGGCAGCAGCTGAGCAGTGATTTTGTTAAAGACAGTGGTGCCCAAATATTGGACTAAGGTGCATAAAGAGGCAGTTATTTGCCTAAATCCCTTTAGGAACTTAACATTATGGGAATGAGTTTTCAAAATTATATATTCACAGTGGTGTGTATAAAATCCCATTTCTTTCAGTCTTCAAATCATAGAGAAGAGATTAGAGGTCTTGGCTGGGCCTCAGAGTTTTATTATAGATACAATATGTCCTGGGACCTGTGCCACTCCTTCCTATTAGTACAATCTAGATTTAAATGAATAGAATAGTTTTCATTTAATTGTAATGGAAAATAGGGCAATCATTAAATACTTCCCTAATGTCCATAGGTACATTTTATATATTTTTCCATACTATTCATTTTATAATACAAAAAAGACAAGCTAAAGTAGAGTTGACATTTCCCAAGGAAAAATATCTAGTTTTTGGTAACTTAACCCACCTCAGTGTGGTACCACCACACTGATATGCCATATTGCTTAAGTCCTTCTTGGTGCCTCTTACGTAAGTAACATTGCCTCATACTCAATTTTGGTATCAGAACCACTTGGTAGATCTTAAGGTCTCCTCTTTACTCCTTTTGGAAGGAAACAGTTTTAACAGATAAGTGCACAGTGAATTACACAAACCAATTTAATGAAGGAAGAAGTATAAGTATTACCATATTATTTTTCTGCCAAACTGCATTTTTAGTGACACTGAAAATTAACTGTTTTGTGAAGACCTTTCACCCCTCTCATATTCTGCACCAGATGCTTCAGAAGAAGGTGTAAGAACGCCACAGTATATGGGGATGTGGGATAACCTGGCCCTCCACAAAATTCCCATCCTAATCTGTAATAGTTTTATATCCCTTCCGAAATGTTTGTTAGCAATGACTATTATAACTATGGATATTCTTATGCACATAAATGTCCAATCCTTCTTTGAATCTTGATACATTCTTTAACAGCTGCCCACAGCTATGAGTTCCATATTAATTTTTATCAGTTTTTAATTTTCAACCTTTCAGTTTAATTGAAGGCCCCCTCGTTTTGTGTTGTTAGATCAGGAGAATAAAAGCTCCAGATCTACTTCCTCTATACTACTTATTATTTTATATAGTTTTACCATGTCCCCTCTTTTTCATCTCCTTTCTAAGGTAAACAATTCCAATGTTTTCAATCTCTTTATTTATAAGAGTTTTATAATGATTCTTCTTGTTCTTCCCTGAACCTCCTATAATTCTACAATATCCTCTTTGAGATGAGGTGACCAGTATTGCATTCAGGATTCCAGATGATGCCACACTATTGATGCACATAATGGCATTATAATATTTCCTGTATTAGTCTCCATCCTGTTCCTTACCTATGCTTACATCTAATTTGTTTACTTGGCCACAGCTGCACGTTAAGCTGAGGACTTCATTGAGCTGTCCACAATAATGCCCAGATCCCCTTTCCTTAGATCATAGTTAATTTAGAACCCTGTAAGATATATGAACAGCCCCTATTTTTCCTCCATTGAGTTCAATCGCTTTTGAATAAGGTCAAAAGGCAATCTTAAACAATATGCATCTTAATATTGCCCTGACACTGTCATGTTTTGGGAAATGCCAAAATCAGCATATTAGCTTATTTGACCTGCATCTGCTATGAAGCTATATCTAATACTGTACACAATCCTGTATTTTAAAAGACATGTCCCTGATAAATATTGGGGGAAAAAAAGAGAGCTCATGAAATTGAGGGAATATACATTTGCCTCTCCTATACGCAGCTTAGATCCCTTCAGAATCACAGCTTCCATTTGTACAATTAAATAGCATCCTCAGTTAACTATTGCTGCCTTTCTTTGGAAAATAAACTCATTCTGAAATCATTGTTGAGAAAATACTACTCTGTTAATTGTTCATTGATCCCCTTTATATATATATATATATAAAGTATATAGTGCTGAGACAAAATATATACACAGTTATTTTACTATGTCTTCAGAAATAAAAACAAGTAGCTTATTTACCTGTACTAGTACTCGGTCTTTTGAAAATTTTACATTCAAGGACACTTGAGAGCCATGTCACTTGTTTTAGATTGATATGATTGTATCCATCAGGTTATTTTCCATATCCTTTTGTAAATAGTGGATCTTGCTTTAAACCATTTACATGGGAGACTTACCCTTTTTGAAAATATTCAAAGTTAGCTGACCTTCAAAAAAAGAATAACTTGCACGTGCTTTTGTTTCTTCTGAAACTGTCGCAAGACCAATATTATTGATGACCATTTATGAGCAAACTGTATCACCATAACTGTCACTGAAACCTCAAAGACACCTGCTTCCTGGATGGCTCAAAAGTAAAGGGCAAAAACTTATGCAAAATTCCAATTTAGTTCAATGAGAGTTTTACTTGCAGATCAAAGCAGGATATTTCTCTAAGACTTCTAATATGCTGTTTGTGGTTGCTGTAGGGGGAACTTAATGTTGCTTAATAAAAGTGCATCTAGATAAAACAATTGTAAATTAAGACTAAATGTATACAAATCAGTAGTTAATAGTACAAAACTTATACAGACGTAGTGGTTGGGGGGATAGCTCAGTGGTTTGAGCATTGGCCTGCTAAAGCCAGGGTTGTGAGCTCAATTCTTGAGGGAGTGATCTGGGGCAAAAATCTGTCCTGGGATTGGCCCTGCTTTGAGCCTGGGGGTTGGACTAGATAACTCCTGAAATCTCTTCCAATCCTGATATTCTATGAACATGTTTTAATGGTTAAGTCTAAACTTAAAAGAAACCCACTCATCTGAAAGCAGAAATACACTTTAACTCTGCCCTCAAAGATATGTCTTGGGTGTGGGGGAGGGGGAACCTTTCTCACAACCTTACTAATATATAACAAGATGATCAACCTAAAAATTTGCAGCACAAACTAACTCACTCTTAATTAGCTAGTGCTTATACTGACTTGGCCCTTCCTTACATTGATTCACAGTACAAGGTAAATATGTCCTTCACAAATTAGGGGTCACCAAATGAAATTAATAGGCAGCAGGTTTAAAACAAATACAAGGAAGTTCTTCTTCACACAGCACACAATCAACTTGTGGAATTCCTTACCTGAGGAGGTTGTGAAGGCTAGGACTATATCAGTGTTTAAAAGAGAACTGGATAAATTCAGGGTGGTTAAGTCCATTAATGGCTATTAGCCAGGATGGGTAAGGAATGGTGTCCTTAGCCTCTGTCAGAGGATGGAGATGGATGGCAGGAGAGATCACTTGATCATTGCCTGTTGGTCCAGTCCCTCTGGGGCACCTGTCATTGGCCACTGTCGGTAGACAGGATACTGGGCTAGATGGACCTTTGGTCTGACCCGGTACGGATGTTCTTATGTAAATTCCTGATTAGACAAGTATGTACTGAAGGTAATAATCCCAGTTCTCGATAAAGATTCCATATGCCACCAATTATATGAGTCATATTATTTTTGTATCTAATATAGAACAATGATTAGTATAGTACCAAACATCACGATTAACACTAGACATGCATACATGAAACTAATTATTAAATCAATGAACATGGATGCTCATTTTTAATGCATTTTTGTACACCTGCAAGATGAACAAATACTATCTTTTTCAAATTTTGTATTTCCACAGCCTTAGGCAAAGGAACTGTTAAAGCTCTGGTGAAAAATGACAGAGGCTAGGAGGAGAGGTTTAGTGTGGGCACTTTGTCAATACAATGGCTCTTCCAAATTTTAAAATGTCTGCAGCTTATGGTTTTGTCCCTACCCCTGGATCGGTTAACATTTCAAAAGTGTGTGAGTGACTTAGATACCCAAGTCCCATTATCCAATTAGGTCCCCCTACCATAGCATGGCTGAAGATGAATTCATGTAGTCTATTCAGGATTTTTGAGTTACTCTAATGCCTAGCTGTAAATATCCTTTGCCTTTTGTTACAATCTGGTTAAATCCTGTCCCTGGATGAACACCTGTCCATGGTGATTGGATCCAATGACTTAATACCTAAACTCTCTGGGTCTGGGTGTGGTGACTGATCACTGTTCCTAACTTTGGGTTTCTCAGCTTTTCTAGTTTGCCACATTGTCCCTGTAGGTATATCAAACAATAAAATACAGGTTTAGCAAAGGAATTTCATAAATAAACACACTTTACTCTTAGAAAGCACAAGAGAGTTACAGATCTATGGAAAACATCAAACTTTTGCCCCCCATTGGTGTCCTTGCCTCCCACTGATTCCCAGTTTTGGTCTGAGTCATTTGGGCCAGGCAACACTTTCAGTTTTTTAGGCCTATCTCTCTTGCTTTTGTCAGGTAAATGGCATGCTTTGCATAGAGAGCATTTCTCTTTTTAAACAACCTCTGGCACCTTTCTGACCCAATGCTTCCATTGGGGATTTTCTAGGGCTTCCCCCATTTTCCCCCAGGTTCTTCAGTCATGGCCCTGCTGGTAGCAAACCCATTGTTCCACTGGGGTAAAGCCATTCCATGCTGATGGCCCTTGATCACTTTATTATAATATCCCAGGCATAGTCTTTCCATGAAGTGTTAGAAGCAGTTTCCTGCTTCAACTGAATGCTCAAAACCACACTTTAAGGTTACATTCAAAATAATTGATATACAACATGGCATTCACAAAACCAAAAAAGAGAATTCATAAGTTAACACAAATCTAACCCCATACCATAGATGAGCTGGGTCAGATATTATTTCTACTTCTTTTGAAGAGTTGAGGGTGAAAGATAATAGTGATGTATAGTGAATGATGGATACAGAGTGCAGCACGGGTGTATACTATGATGGTCAGGGCTTGATGGTGGGAGGAAAACTCCCTAGGATAGTGCAGCCTGGGTTGGGCCATTTAGGACAGGTTTGGGGAAAAGTACTTGGATGTCTCCCTCCCACTTCCATGGATGATAGCCCTTTGGAAGTACATACAGTGTAATCCTTGTTACTTATCAAATGTAACAATGTCAAATTTTAACACTGTACATTTCAGCTTTGTGATTATGGTTTATTCTTTTTCAAAATGTAATATTTAATCCTAAGCATCTGTCTGGCTGCCAAAAATTCTCTAGGCTGGTAATTTTTAAATTAAGTAAACCTTGGTAAAATAGCTACCCTGAGTAATGTTATTTGCCACTGAGGAATAGAACATCAGATATATTTTTGTTCCTTACTCTGTTCTGCAGTGCAGTGCTCACTCTAGATCCAGTTTATTCAATAGAGCTCAATGAGGTTATGGCAATACAAACACAGGCAGTGCATCTGTTTTGGTACTTGGCCAAGATGTGTCAATCAAATGTGAAAGAAAATCTTCATACAAATTGCTAACAGCAAAAAGAAACATTGCCACTGGAGGAATTCACGATAATTATAGGAAAATCAGTCAGATTATTACTGATTGATTTATTTTATGTTGAATGGGTAACAGTGGGAAATAGTTCTTATAATGTGCCTGTTGTGAATTACAAAGTATGATTAAAAGAACCAGCAGCACAGGATTTAATAGTTTGGAACAAAGAATTTTATGTTCAAATAATTATATGCTTCTATATGTTCATCATATGCTAGTGGTTGCAGGCTACCACCTTCTGTTTTTCCCTTCATCCTCTTATCCCTCCCCGCCCACCACCAATCCAATGGAAAATGTATTCAGACCCCTACTTCCAACAGCTATGGTGCTAGGGAACCACTCCTCATGGGCTTACTGCACTGGCCCTTAAAGATTCACTTCAGTGTACTAGGCTCAGAGAAATTCCACCCTCCCTTGTTGGGGCTTGATAGTGATTACCATGAGTCTGGGTGGTGGATTCTTCTTATCCCAAGCACCCTGAGGAATATATGCCTCCTAGATTAAAGGTCCAATGCACTGGGCCTAGAAGGTGTTTTCACAGTCTTGCTGCAGATGGATGAGTTAGGGGCATAGTTGCCCAAATGTGATCTCTTCTTTGATTGGGGAGGTGTTGATGGACCACCTTACTGCACCTCCCAATGTCAGGAAGTTGACATATGAAGGGAGGAAGACCTTTGCTCCTTCCCTTCTATCAAAAACTTGTAAAGATAAGTGTGAGGGGAGCTGGAAACAGTTGAGGGGGAAAGAGTGATATGAGGAGTTTCTTCTTTTCCTATATTCTCAGTCAAGGCCAAGCTAGTGATTATATACACAGGCACAATACACTGTGTATTCTTTCCAAAATTTTGGAGAGGATATATGTTTCTCAAACCACCTCCATTGCTTGCTTGGGCAGAGGGAGTTTTTGTTTGGGGATCTAAATGGGTATGCTTTTCCTATCTCAGGTCTGATGCTGAAACCAGCTATTATAGTTGTCAGAAGCAGCTGAGAACTGTCATTGTCCAGCCTGCTGGAGTCAGCAAGGAGGATGAGCTTCCCTAAGGCAGTACAGGCAGTGTTGGTGTTCATTGCTGGCCAAGGAAGATCGGGGGCAGGAGGCTGAGAGTTTGGGTCCTGGGCACAGTCTGGTATCTGAACAGGATATGAGTGGTAACTGTTTTGCAGCACAAAGGAGAATCTGTGGACACTAAAATTTCTAGCATGGACCATGCAGTGATGAAAATGAACGGTAGAGGCTGTCAATCTGCCCCACCCTTTATCACCTCTGTCAGAGGCATGAGGTGAGCCTGGGCACATGCAGGGACCAATGGACGCTACTTTCAAATTCTCCAAATGTGGGAATATGGTGCATATGTGTAACCCACAGTGAAATACAATCGGGATCACCACTAGAAGAACTATCTTTAGCTAGTCACATGCCTATGGAAGCAGTAATATGTAATGTATACAAGAAACCACAATTAATAATAAGCCTGCACTCTTGTATATAACTATTTCCTGCCAACAATTTTTATGAAAAACTGTCATTGATTTCATTTGGAGTTCTGCATCTAGAATCATACAAGGATGTGTCCCATAGTGAAGTTTCTTTTTCACAGAACAACTTTTCCATAACCAGAGGTATGTTATATATAACAAGAACTTTATTATTATTTCTGTAGCATCTTTTAGTCTCTATCACGTCAGAGCCCTATTTAGCTAGGCACTATATACATGTATTCCTCCTTGGGGGAGGGATAGCTCAGTGGCTTGAGCATTGGCCTGCTTAATTCAGGGTTGTGAGTTTAATCGTTGAGGGGGGGCATTTAGGGATTAGGGCAAAAATCTGTCTGGGTATTGGTCCTGCTTTGAGCAGGGAGTTGGACTAGATGACCTCCTGAGGTCCCTTCTAACCCTGATATTCTATGAATACATTGAAGTAATTTGTGACGATTTTTTCCCATTATAAATGAACATTTACCCTATTTGATTATACCTTAGGCAGATTTCACTTTCAGATATGTGTTTGAATTGTTTGAAACCAAAAGGCTGATCTAAAATATGCCGTATATGAGTGAACATTTCACATATATTTCATATCCAACTGCATGCGACAATAGAGTGCATAAAATATTCATATTACCACCACTTGTTTATTATTTTAACTTGAAAAACTTTTATTTGGTGTTTATAGCACAGACATTAAGGGAGAACATGTATAAATGATTTCTGCATGGTTAAAAACTAATATAGCTGCTCCATGATATCATTACCTTTGGCATGATGCTTCACTATTAGTTAAACTCTTCAAATATAGATTAAGAAGCACCTAACTAATGGTGCTATCACTATTTATTCTATGTGTAGGAAGAGCCCTGCAGTGGTATAAATAATAAATATACATCTATTTATTATAGGCGTAGATTTGTACACATGAGAGAAAAATTCCAGTACCTGAACACCTCAAAAGAGTTCTCAAAAATATTTAGAAAAAAGGGGGGCATAGTAGTAATTAAGGAAATAATAATACTTAGCACTGACATAGCATGAGGTGGTGCTCAGGAGAGGGCCAGCCACTTATATCTTTTGAAAATTTATTCCAAATGACTGAAACTATGAGTTTTGGAGAAGGTGGCAAAGCAAGATAGAGTCCAAGCATGTATTAGAACCCAATCTACTGCATCCTACTCTCATTCTCTAAACACCTAACCTTGATGCTTTCCTTACACAAGCTGTCCATTTCAAAACAAACAACTGTAATTGCAAAATAATCTGATTCTGTGAACACCCAGGATTAATTTGAATTAACCTGTTCCATTGCTTGCTTGGGCAGAGGGAGTGTTTGTTCGGGGATCTAAAAGGGTATGCTTTTCCTACCTCAGGTCTGATGCTGAAACCAGCTATTATGGTTGTCAGAAGCAGCTGAGAATGGGCATTTTGCCAGCTCTTATCAGAACACAAATCTCACAAGTAGCTCTCTTTTATTCTAATTTCAAACTCCTGATGTTAAAGTGGGTTTGAAATTAGACAAAACTCATCCTTGCTAATCACTATTATAAAAAGAGCAGTTATTATGAAATAATGTGTACGCCACAAATTACATGTTAATTTTAACAGAAACCACTAATCCATTAACTCATTGTCATTTGCATGCTATTTTTCAATCATCAGACACTCAAAATTTGAGCACTAATTAAACAGTTCTGTACCCATACTATTTTCTGAGGTTTACAAACTCTTAAATCAGCAATGTCAAGCACAGTGTATATTGTTTAAAAACTTCAGAAATGGATATGGTCACTTCCTACTTCCCAGAACCCTCAGTAGCCGTGTTTATAATTCTGAGTGAAAAAGCTTAGGGACTTTCACCTATTTAAAGAGGCAAATCTGCCTCCTGGAGGAGATAGCTGTAGACCAGGGGTTCTCAAACTGGAGGTTGGTACCGATCAGGGGGTCAGAAGTTATTACATGGGGGGGTCGCGAGCTTTCAGCCTCAAACCCTGCTTTGCATCCAGCATTTATAATGGTGTTAAATATATAAAAATGTGTTTTTATCTATAAGCGGAGTTGCACTCAGAGGTTTGCTATGTGAAAGGGGTCACCAGTACAAAAGTTTGAGAGCTACCAGTGATAGCAGCCTCTGTTACCTCTGTCATAATCTAGCAGCGTCTCATATAGGGGTAATTTCATCCCTGTCACATGTCCATTTCCCCCTCATTTGTCCAAAAAAATCCTAATTTGTTGATGCAAAACACCAGTGAGAAAAATCCATGATCTCTCACGTTTGATGGTAGACAATTCAGGATTAAACAAGGACTGTGAATGGATAGCCAACTACAAAAGCAGTTTCTCCTCCCTTGGTGTTCACATCTCAACTGCTAGCAGAAGACCTCATCCTCCCTGATTGAACTAACCTCGTTATCTCCAGACTGATTCTGGCCTGCATATTTATACCTGCCTCTGGAAATTTCCATTACATGCATCTGACAAAGTGGGTATTCACCCACGAAAGCTTATGCTCCAATACATCTGTTAGTCTTAAAGGTGCCACAGGACTCTGTTACTTTGTACAGATCCAGACTAACATATCTACCCCTCTGATACAATTCACTCTTGGTCACCTGTCTGAGTGCTAGGGATCAGTAAACATTTCCTGGACATATTTCTGTCTGTCAACCCTCCTCTAACCCAGTCTGGCTCCTCATAGGAAAGACAGGATTTTCCATATCCACCAGTTCATATTTCACTGTTTTTTTTAAATATATTGCACATTTTACACCAGAGCATGTGAATTTTAAAAAACCCAAAACATCAGTACAGTACCTTACTGACATAAATATACATACCATTCCCTATGTGAAAAATATAATTATTACTGTTGTGGAAAATGTGAAATGTGAGGGAATGGACTGAGAGGTAGGAGAAGAGCCAGGAGAAGATAGATAGGCTATTGAGCAACCATTGGATTCTGCCACTACTGACCTAAAATGTGTTTTAATTAGCTAACTAAATATATAGGCTGAAATCCTGGCCTCATTGAAAGTGATAGAAATCTTGCCATTGACTTCAAAGGGCCAGGATTTCACCCATAATTTTATAAATTTTAAAACAGAAGCAGCTTTAATTGTTGGTGTCATTGGGTGTACAGCCCCCATGCTGTCTCAGCTTCTAAGGATTAAAAGGAAAACTGACTGACTGCTTAGCTGAGGCTGATTGATTGGAGGCCTCTCAACAGCTGTGGAGATAAATGGGCTGCACAGAGGAAGGATGGCATGCCTACCAGAGAGGTTGAGGGGCCATGAGAGCAGAAGCCTTCTGCAACAGACTGGTGAGAAGCCACCCAGGAAACCACATCCTCTGGAAGAGAGGACCACAGGCTGTGACTCTGAGGAAAAGTCTGCATGAGAGGTACATAAGGAGGCAAGCCAGGCAAACAGAAAGGAGTGGGGAGAGATTGGTGCCAACCTCTTCATACAGGGTCTCTGGCCTGGAACTCAGAGGAGAGTTCCCCTACCAAACCCTGCAAGGGGGGTTCATTAAGCTTTGAAGAAACAAACTATACCTAAAGAGGCCAGAGTCCCTTATATAGAATGACTGGCCTCCTGAGGTACTGGACTCAACAATACCCTGAGAGCAGGAAAGATTACAAATGACATGGCTGGAGGACAGAAGTCACAACAAAGAATCAAAAAGAAAGCTAGATGAAGCTACAAAGAAGGTGGGAAACTGAGACAGAGTTGCTGTGGCTCCAGTTCCCCCATAAGGGAGCTCTGAAGATCAAAGGCAACCACTGTCAGTTAGCTGTTATGCTTAGTCGAAGAATTTATACATGGAAGCAATATCTGGAATATGAAAAAGCAAAGTGAACTAAAGGTCTAAGATGAAAAACATTAAAAATTTAATAGTTGGGTAGCTGGAGATTCCTAACCTAGACTGTGTAATCTCAGAAATATTCTCATTTATTAGGAATTGACTTTAGTTAACTTCCTTACAGTTCTTTAATGAGTTAGGGTTCTCTTTAATTTCTTAACATTTGTAATATTTGCTATTATTTGCTATTCCTTTTTGTTAGAATAACACAAATATCCATCTCTAATAAATTTTACTTACCAGGTAAAATTATATATTTGTATGTAAAAACTTGGGGTGAAACACTGGTCCCATTAAAGTCAATGGGAGATTTCTGTTGAGTTCAGCAGGGCCAGAATTATTATTAATATTATTATTTATTAACATTATTAGTAGCATTAACATAGCTAGTATCTAGGAGTCCCTTGCCATAGATAAGAACCCTATTATACTAGATGCTGTACAAAAGCAGAACATAAGGATGGTCTCTGCCCCAACAAGCTTACAATCTAAGTGTAAGACCAGAGATGACAAATGGATACAGACGGGCCAGGGAGTATACAGAAACAATGAGAAAATACTGGTTGGCATAATGGGCAATGGTGTGAGCACACCAGCGGCCTAATCAGTTTCAAGTTTTTCACAGGCATCAGGGCAAAGAGATTTGAGGAAGCATCTGAAAGTGGATAATGAGGTTGCTTTGTAGATGTTTATAGGAAACTACTCCCAAGCATAAGGGGCAGCATGGGAGAAAGCTGCTTGTTTGAAAAATTAACAAGTGGGCAGTGGAGGCTGGCTTCATGAAAAAACTTAGGGACTTTCACCTATTTAAAGAGGCAGATCATGAGCCAATTGGTGGTAGGAGTTGATATCTGAACAGTCAGTGAGAGATACTAGGGTAGGTCTTGAAAGTGAAGACAAGTAGCTTATGTTAGATGCAATACAGAAGGGGGAGGGATGCCCAAGAGAGAAGGTGACATACTCAGTGTGGCAGGTTAGGAAAATGATCTTTGCAACAATAATCTGAGTGGGTACAAGTGGGTCAAGATTGCTGTTGTCAAAGCCAGAGAGAAGGATATTGCAGTAATTGAGACTTGAGATGATAAGGACCCGAATGAGAGTTTTGTCTGTGTGGGTTGATATGAAAGGTTGTATTTAAGAGACCTAGCCTGGATGTAAAGACTTAGAGAGGGGAATCAAGTTGAAGATGATGCCCGGGTTATGGGCCTGAGGAAGAGGCAGGACGGTGATTGACTGAGAAGATGTTAGGGGGGAGGGATTCATAGAGAAGATTAAGAGCCAAGTTACAGCCTTACTGAGGTTGAGCTGACTACACAACCATGGTAAGATTATAGACAGTGCGAGATTTTCCTTTGGACAGAAAGAGACAGGTGTAGTTAGTCATTGGCTGTGTGTGTGTATGTTCCTGGTGTATGATGTCCCAGCTTTGCACAGATAGCAGACACAACAGACCTTGATTGAACTGCCCAATAAGACCAGAAGACTTGCTTTAGTAATGAAGGCACCTGTCCAGGTTTATTGTCAACAAAGCACAGTCCTAATGCCCTGGCTCAATGGTTACAGGTAAACTAACACATGTGTGCCTGTTTCAATGGACTCAGCTCAGTGAATGACAGGATGTCAGCTGGCCAAAGACATTTCCTCTGAGGCTCCAATACAAACAATTGCATATGGTCCCTCTGACATGGTTAGTTACCCCCTTTACCTTGTACATGTTGGTTCAATCAAAATATCTCTATTCATCACCCTGCAATCTGACCTTGTCTTTAAGAAGGAGTCAGTATGTCCTTGTACCATACTTGGTATGGGAGTGTTCTGTACCACCCTTCTGAAATGTGTTTGTGTGAGTGTCCTGTGCTTAGCACTTCTTAGGAATGTGTGTGTTTTTGCAATGCCAGCCCTGTTCTTGCCAGATTCTGTGAGCTTACACACAGGCAGAGCCTGACTTCTGCTCACAGCCTGACTTTTGCTAACTTTGCTTTATATTAGTAGAGCTTGACCACTATTTTAGTTCAGGCCTCAGGCTCTCTCTTTCTACTACAAGAGGTAGTGAATTATCAGCATAGACATGGCAGCTGTCTGGAAGCTTACTCCAGTGTCTCTGTAAAGGCTTGACTACTTCTAGAATTAAAAATTTGACTTATTTAATAACTCATTGATATCTAAAATCCAGTTAGTGGATTGTTTGTGGCAACTGTTGCTCTCTAATTCTATTACATATGTACTAAATCAAACAATAAAATTAATTCAGAAATTGTTGTCAATATCTGTCAAAGCTTCCTTTATATCCCCATCTGTACTTATGTCTTACAGTTGTCCTTTGATATAAATTAATTTGAATTTAATATTTTATATATTAACACTGCCTCCCCCTCTGTTCCACTTCACTCAATGTTGTGTGTGGGTTTTTGTTTATTGTTTTTTTTTCCTCTTTGTTTTTTTGGCTGGTAGTGTGAATTTCCAGAATGTATATTTATTTTTAGCTAGCTCTTGTTGAGCAATGACCTCCAGTTTATTCCTGTTTAGCTATCTCTTTATTATTGCCACCTGAGCTAACATAGATTCTGTGCTTATTAAGTCAAAACAGATGTTTAAATCCTTTTGATCTCCAAGTTTGTGAATCTGGCCCTAATTCCCTTTTCAGTTACTTGAAGTTGCATTTGTGTGTGGTTTTGTTTGATGCGTCATTTAAATGTTCTGCTGGATAATGTGACTAGTTTTGTTGCAGCACTCTCCCCACTAGTCTGTCCAAAATTCTGCTTCTAAGATAATTTTTTCTTCTTCTCCAACCACTTCATGCTACCCACTTCCATGTTTGAATCTTTTTGTTGCCTTCTCCTCTCTTTCAATATTAAGTTCAAGCTTCTCAGCTTCAATTTCAAAGCTGTGTGCAACTCCACTACTCCCTATATCTCTGTTCTCAGTACTTCTTTGTCCCTCTTTGATTCCATATACTCCTCTCTAACGTAAATGCTCCCTTTTTTTCATGTTCTCCTACTCTTGATTCCTTTATGCTTTTCTCAACTCTTAAAACAGTTTCCCATTTGTCAATTGTCAAACACCTGCTTTTCCTCTTTAAAATTGTTCCTTAAAAATTGCATATTTTACCAAACGTTAAATTAAGTGTGCTACTGATGCATCTGCACTCCATGTACTGGAAGTGTCATGCAGTGTACTGTATTTGTCTGAATTTGTTTATAAGCTCTCTGGAAAAAGGCCTTTCCTTTTTTTATTTTTATTTTTTTGTTGGTTGGTTTTTTTGTTTTTGTTTAGAAAGCACCATGTTCAGTGAAAGTCTGCTAGAAATAATAAGTGATCATCATAAATTTGAAGAGACAATATTTTTATCATCCTTAGATGTCCAAATTGTGATCAGCGGCATAAAAGAATCATGGAGAAGCCTGTGACTTTTATTTTCAAAAAGGAAACTTTTTACAGGTTCCTTTTGTAACTTTAAAATGGCTAAACTGAGCAGATGGAAAAAGTATAATTAGTGTCTTTAAGATAATTTATTACCACACTATACTGGGGACATCAGTCATTATGAGGTCTAATGCATGTAATTGGCAAATGTGTTTGCATCTCATACTTTATTCCAATTGACACCCGACATGTTGGGTGCTTTTTAGCCAAGATGAATGCTCTCTGCCAGGAGCTATTACTACTTTACTGAGATGACCATAGATGGATACATTATAGTAAAGTTTAGAGTAAAATTTTGGTATGTTTTTACTGCTCAGATGTCTGGGTTCACTAGCCCTGAATTGCAAGGCTTTGACATGTATCAAAAATATCCTTCACAATTTGACAATATGACACTTCTGAGGGTTTATGCTGTACACTGAAAGAGGCTTATTGAAAAACTGAAATGTTACAATATGCTTTGAAGCAATGAACATAATTCATGAAAGAAGATGAAACTTTATCAATTAAATCACTGAGGAAAAATGTTTTACTAAAAAGCTAGTACTAGACATTTTCTCCCTTGTAATAAAAAGATTACATTTTGTCATCAGTCCTGTTACAGGAGAACAGTAAAAAATAATTTTATGAATTAGTTAAGGCGGTAAGGGACTTCCTAGAGACAAAATAATCAGTATTCCTACTACAGTGACACATTGCCAAGGCACAAATAGTGGGGCCATCACTGTTCATGGACTAAATCATAATGTATTGCTGCCAGTACGTGAAGGTCTTTGATAGTAAAGATTAAATAATTGTAGTCATAATGAAATGTGAAGATTCCATCATGGTATTTATATTTTGGTATCTTGTTTATAATTAACGTGCACAAAAAAGCTTTCGAAGAGAAGAACAGCTTAGTTGTAATCAGTATTGCTGTGTTAAACAATGATGTACAGTATCCTAAAGATTATTTGTAATGTTCATTAGGTGTTCTCTTTTATTATTAAAAGAAGAAGTTAAATTGAGCTTAATTAGTATTATTCATAGCAAATTGTTCGCATGCATATATAAATGAAAACTAATACAAATATAACATTAAAGTTATAAGTTTAGGCTCTGGTCCTGCAAACTCTTATGCACACATGTAATTTTATGCATGTAAACAGTCCAACTGGACTCATTGGCAGGTAACATATCACAGAATGTTTGTATTAGGCTGTGAGCAGATCCATATTTACATTTGGTTCACATCTATAAAGTTTTCTTCACAGTGGTATCTGTTAGAAATGTTTGTTTGGGGGAAGAGGGGTTAAAGAAAGGTTAAGTTCTTCAGCACAGTTACAGGGTGAGAGGTGGAATCTATGGGAAATTCTATAGCAATGGAATCACAGAATATATGGGGGCTTGACTCCAGGCTGTTACTTCAGATCTCTTAAACATGCTTTCAAACATGCAACACCAATCTATACGTCCTGTGTCCGTAGTCATTTGTTGCACTAACTTGTTGCTGAATGTAAATTAGTCATTGTTCCTTATTCGTATACCGTCCAAAAACATGCCCATACAACTGCTCAAAAAATTCAAATTTAAAAATGTTTCAATGAGAAAGTCCAACTTGTTAATGAATTTTTGTTGTAAAAAAGTATCAATTTTCCAAATAGCAGTACCTGCAAGGTATTATACAGAGTAAAATAAGTTAAGGTTCTCCTCAAGGTGCTTACAGTTGAAGTAGCTAGATAGGGAAGAAATGATATGTAACACAAGATTGGGTGGGGGAGAGTCACTGCAGGCCTGATACCATATATCTAGTCATGCTGTTGCCTTAGCTCTAGTCATAGTGAGTGGAGTCAGAGGAGATGCTTGACAGGCATACTGTTTCCCCTACGTGCGCTTCTCTAGTTTGCTACTGGATGCCTGCCCAGCTGCAATTTCAGTTATTTTACCAATAGTTTCAAAAAAATGTCCTGCAAGTCATATATGGAGGTTTGAAGACTTATGACCAAAATCTTAATGAAGAAAGCAGTTTGATATTTTTAAATAGTGATAATGTCTATTCATTTTCAGTTTAAAAGCTCATTTTTTTGCTGTTAAATATTTTTAGCCAATTACTGAAACTTCTGAGTAGGAACCAGATTTATACTCTTAAGGCAATCATTGGGTATCACTTTTCTACAAATGACAAATAATTTGTTTTCATTCATATGCAAATCAACTTCATTTATATCAATAGGCAATGGAAATATGTCTCCCTTACTCTGAACTTCATGGAATAATGATGAAAGTAAAGATTTTAATTTTTATGCTAAGTACTTACATCATGTTATTTTTACTGAACTGTGAACTCCGCCTTCCAAGTATGTCTTATGTTTAAAATGTCTTTTCTTTTTAATATTAGTCAATGTCAGGGGACCGACTTTCTCTACCTCCCTTCTTGTTGCCAGTAAGGGAACATACCATAATGACTGTTACCAAGGGATTATTAAAGTTGGCAACTTCACTGCAGACTCCCTGAAAATACATTCAGATGTACATGACCAGGGAAAATATTTCTAAGTAATTAAACTCTATAACATGCAAACTATGAAACTTTTACAGGGCCAAAATAAAATGTAGTACAAACACAACAGGAAATCAGAATAATCAACAGGCTCTTTATTTTGTGCTTACACTGTACTGTATAAAAATATGCTATGTAGGTGGCCTATCATGTATGCATTTATAGTGTTCTACTGTTATGTTACTGATTTCTTTTTGATTTCCACTTTTTTAATTGAAAATATGAATTATTATTATTTAAATAGAAATATTATTTAGTACAACTTTAGTTTCTCTGGTGATAATTGAATGAAACCACAGTATATGATAAAGTTCTGAATTTTCTTTTCAATGAAGAAATAACTAGAATAAAATCAGTATAAATGTTAGCATGGCTGGGTTTATACATAGTTGCTGTTGTGGCACCTGACCTCTCATTTGGAGTGAATGGATGGGTCGAGTAGAAACCGGAAGCCAAGACTGTCTTCAGCAGACCTACTTGTAATCTCCTGGAACTAATTCCTTCAGTACCTTACAGAAATTTTAGCCTTGCTGTGTGGAACTACAAAGAGATTTAAGAGGTGATATCTTAAACAACATTTGGAATTAAGATCAGATGTTAATGTAATCTCCTATCTAGTCTCATATTAACCAGAAGAGGGGAGGGGAAAGCCTTTTGCTTTTGTGATTGGGTTCTATCTTAGTGTGCTTTTTTTATTTTTTTTTTAAAGGCATCTGATTGTCTTTATAGGTTAGAGCCTACTTATCCCAAGGTCTCTTTAAATTCAAGGACTGCATGGATAGGACACATCCAATGCATTGATTTTAGTATAGTTGCACCCGCTTACAGAAAGGCATAATCAAGTTCATCTTCATTAGAGTTCTGTCATGGACCTCCTGTCGATTAAAGTTTAGGTTGATGTTCTGAGGTTGTGCAGTTACATCAAGCTTCTTTTTCCTCCACTTAGTGTGCTAGTTGTGCAGAATCCTGTTCTCCGAGTGGTATAGTATACATCAGTGCTTCAAGTCAGGGTTTTACGCTGTGACTTCCACCACAGAGATTAAAGAAGACAAATATAGCTGGATAGCTATGACACAGCAGGAAGGGGGAAACAAGACCTAAAAGGAATTGGAGAAGGAAAACTGAATGTGGGGAAGAGGGGAGTGAAGAGAACTAAAAACATATAAAACCATGGGCTATTAAAGGAAGTGGAGCTCATTAACTCCTTCATGGCCTTATGCATGTGCAACATATGTCAGGCAAAATATATATATTTATTTTCCTCATACATGACTAGTGTTTGTCATACTGATTTTTAACCACAAATGTGGTGCTTAAGTATGCCCTGTGTATTGGTAGTAAAGTAAATATTCGGAGCACTAGAATCAAATCTATAAGGCACCTGTGAGGTTTTGCATGGGATCTCTGAACCTTTTGCATGGGAACACCTTAAATTTTATACAGGAGGTAAACAACTTCAAGTTTTCCTTTGTTGGAAACATTGTTGATTTGTTCATAATGTTCATGTCCCGTGCTCTCTGATTTTAATTGCAACTTGAAATTCTACCTTTATATTCCATGTTCTTCCCTTTAAGTGCAAGGATATCCCTTCAGTTAATCTAATGGGGATTTTTGTACCTCCCTACTTCAAAGACTTCAGAGCCTGACCCAATAATTGTAGTAGATTTGCCAGAATACAGGAAAGCAGATAAGGCATTTCAATTCAAAAGAGACAAATAGGTCCTCCTCATCTTTTTATGCTACATTAAAAGGATATGGAAACCTATTTTCTGCATGAAAATTGATGAGAATACAAGATCTAAGACTACTATCTCACCAAGTAGATATCTCAACAGAAAGATCAGAGGAAATGCTAAGGCAGGCACCATCACTGTTGTGTTATGCCAAACAAATCAACAAGTGATCCATTTCTTATCTCGTGGTACCTTGTTTTGGGGAGAGCACTGGGCTTATAGAAAATTGTGAAGGATACAATAGTCAGTGGAGAATTACGCCTTCTTTAAAAACTATATGCAATGCCTCTTTCTGTCAAAACAGAAGTGAATTGTAGAAAACTCAATGCCCTTTGTACTGAAAATATCACTATAAATCAGTTAGCTTAAAGACCAGTAACCTATAATTCTGGTTTAGATCCACTCAGTGCTTGACGTTTAATGAGACATGAGCATCCAAATAGCTTGTAAAGTCAGCAACTATTCATGTATGGACAAAACACGGCATACTTTACAGGAACGATATACAATGGTGATGAGTGCCAGTACATATAAGAGCAAGGCCAATCCCTTAATCAAATTACCACTATAATATGCTCAATTATGTATCTTTTTGTCCTTTTGTGTGGAATTCTGTCTGTTATGTGTATTGATTCTAACAGGAAACAGCAGAAAGAATGGCAGCTTCTACTCCTGCTTTTAACATAATTTTATTCTTAGGGTATGTCTACAATACGAAATTAGGTCACTTTTATAGAAGTCGATTTTTAGAAATCGATTTTATACAGTCGATTGCGTATGTCCACACTAAGCACATTAAATCGGCGGAGTGCGTCCTCACTACCGTGGCTAGCATCCCACAGTTCCTGCAGTCTCCATTGCCCATTGGAATTCTGGGCTAAGCTCCCAATGCCTGATGGGGCAAAAACATTGTTGCATGTGGTTTTGGGTACATGTCATCAGTTGCCCCTCCCTCCATGAAAGCAACATCAGACAATCATTTTGTGCCTTTTTCCCATGAAGACACCATACCACGGCAAGCATGGAGCCCGCTCAGCTCACCGTCACTGCTGCTGTTGCGTCCTGGGTGCTGCTGGCAGCAGATGGCGCAGTAGAACTGCTAACCATCATCATCCACCGCTTCCGCTGGAGCTCTGCTCTCCTGTTCTTGTAAATGAGCTCAGTCTCAATAGCAAATTTCTACAAGTTGTCAGAAATCTGCGCGGTGCTAACCGTTGTCATCAACCGCTTCCGCTACAACTCTGCTCTCCTGTAGACGCCATACCATGGCAAGCATGGAGCCCGCTCAGCTCACCGTCACCCCTGCTGTTGTGAGCATTGTAAACACCTTGAGTATTATCCTTGAGTATATGCAGAACCAGGCTAAGAGATGCCAGCACGAGGAGGATTTTGATGAGGATATGGATACAGACATTCCTGAAAGCACGGGCTGTGGTAATTGGGACATCATGGCGGCAATGGGGCTGGTTGATACAGTGGAATGCCGATTCTGGGCCAGGCAAACAAGCACAGACTGGTGGGACCACATTGTGTTGCAAGTATGGGATGATTCACAGTGGCTGCGAAACTTTCACATGCGTAAGGCCACTTTCCTGGAACTCTGTGAGTTGCTTTTCCCCACCCTGAAGTGCAGGAATACCAAGATGAGAGCTGCCCTGACAGTTGAGAAGCGAGTGGTGATAGCCCTGTGGAAGCTTGCAATGCTGACTGCTACCGGTCAGTTGGGAATCAATTTGGAGTGGGCAAGTCTACTTTGGGGGCTGCTGTGATCCAAGTAGCCAATGCAATTGTTGATGTTCTGTTATCAAGGGTAGTGACTCTGGGAAATGTGCAGGTCATAGTGGATGGCTTTGCTGCAATGGGGTTCCCTAACTGTGGTGGGGTGATAGACGGAACGTATATCCCCATCTTGGCACCGGACCACCTTGCCAACCAGTACATAAACCGCAAGGGGTACTTCTCAATGGTTCTGCAAACACTGGTGGATCACAAGGGACGTTTCACCGACATCAACGTGAGATGGCCAGGAAAGGTGCATGGTGCTGCATCTTTAGGAACTCCAGGCTGTTCAAGCAGCTGCAAGAAGGGACTTACTTCCCAGACCAGAAAATTACTATTGGGGATGTTGAAATGCCAATAGTTATCCTTGGGGACCCAGGCTACCTCTTGCTCCCATGGCTCATAAAGCCTTACATCGGCAGCCTGGATGCTAGTAAGGAGCAGTTCAACTATAGGCTGAGCAAGTGCAGAACGGTGGTAGAATGTGCCTTTGGATGTTTAAAAGCTCACTGGCGCTGTTTGCTGACTAGGTCAGACCTCAGTGAAACCAAAATTCCCATTGTTATTGCAGCTTGCTGTGTGCTCCATAATATCTGTGAGATTAAGGGGGAAACCTTTATGGTGGGGTGGGAGGTTGAGGCAAATCGCCTGGCATCCGATTATGAGCAGCCAGACACCAGGGTGATTAGAAGAGCACAGCTAGGCGCGCTGCGCATCAGAAAGGCTTTTAAAACCAGTTTCATGACTGGCCAGGCTTCGGTGCGACAGTTGTGTGTGTTTCTCCTTGATGCAAACCCACCCCCTTTGTTGATTTTAATTCCCTGTAAGACAACCACCCCCCCCACCCCCCGTTCAAAATAAAGTAGCTATTGTTTTGCAACCATGCATTCTTTCTTTAATAATTAAAAAAAAATAGATAATGGACAAGGTATCCCAGGTGGGGTGGGGGAGGAGGGAAGGACAAGGCCACATTGTTTATTGTAGCCATACTGCAAATCAAACTGCTTGAATGACAGCCTTCTGTTGCTTGGGCCATCCTCTGGAGTGGAGTGGCTGGGTGCCCGGAGCCTCCCTCCCCTACCCCCCCCCCCCGTTTCTTTGGCGTCTGGGTGAGGAGGCTATGGAACATGTGGAGGAGGGTAGGCGGTTATACAGTTGATGCAGCGGGGGTCTGTGGTCTGGCTGGCTTTCCTGCAGCTCCAACACATGCTTCATTATGTCTGTTTGCTCCCAAAACAGACCCTTCGGCATGTCTGTTTGCTCCCCCATTAGCTTGTGCATCGTGTCCTGCCTCCACTCTTCACGCTCACTCAATTCTTTCCTGGTCTCTGCCACTGAATGCCTCCATGCATTGAGCTGTCCCAGAGTACTGCATCAGTTCGTTTTTTTCACCTTCTAATCTGCGATAACCGCAGAAACGGAGATGATAGGGGGAGCGTAGAAACATTCGCACCTGTGGAGAGATAAAAAGGGAGAATAAAATTGAGTTGGCTTCTTACGCCTTTATAACATGTGGGAATATTTTCAAACTGCAGTGCCCCCTTTCCCCCGCCGCGTGGCTATTCTCCGGGATGATCCCTTCTCCCCCCCGACCCAGCAGGGTCAATTTTAGCGCCACTCCCCTCACTGGGTGGGAGTACAGAAGTCGATTTTAAGAGCCCTTTAGGTCAACAGAAGGGGTTGGTTGTGTGGACTCATTCATTTTTAAATGGACCTAATGTGGCTAAATTCGACCTAACCCCGGAGTGTAAACCAGGTCTTAGTCTTTCAGTGGAATTATCTCTATTGTTAAAAAGAAGTCTACAGTTTGGTTTACATACTCTGTATAATATGCTCTAAAATTGTTATCCATACTGTATGACAACCTAGCTATGCTGTTTGGGAAGAATCTACTAATTCCCCCTGTGATCATCATGTTTCCTCTGTCAGACCACCAGTTGGCTGCGTAGGTGTAACAATAACAGCAGTTTGATACTACATGCCAGTCATGAGATACAGGAACGCTAAGTAAGTTTGGTTGCACAGGTTTAAAGGAGGGCAGCATTTAGACTTATATCTTCTGCAGGGTGATAATTCTGCCTCAAGGAAAGAACTTGTAGACTCTGCAAGAAATTATTGCAAAATTCTGTTTTCCCCTTTTTTATTTTCAGTGGTTTGGTTTAAGAACATAATTCTTATATTTATTTTTATTTATTCTCTGTTGGTTATTTTATAGACACATATCCAGAAAAACTGAAAACTAAAGAAAGGAAAGGACAGAATACCCTCTGGATTTTCTTCCCATGTGCAGAGTATACTGACTGAAGCATTCAATCAACTCTGAGGATCAATGTATTTGTAAGTAGGTTTAACAGAATAAAACATCATTTATAAGGGGTTTGTGAATAATTTTAAGAACATTAATGTTCTTCCAGGCAGTCTCTCACCTGCACATGCAAACACGCACACACAGAAAGTTAAAAGAGCAGCGAGCAGGCAAAAACATTTTATGACTGGACATTATTGAGGAAGGAGAATAAGGTCTGAAACTCTCTTTATTTTTCTATAGGAAATGCTGAGCTCTTTGGAAAATCTTGCAAGAGGTTCTATTTGTAAGATTTCTTCTGTAGGCAGCATAAATTTGCCACTGTCTCTGGAAGGTGGCATATCAAAGAAAAGCCATGAGGGAATGGGCGGAATAAACTAAGGTGCAACCACTAGGGGTAATGGAGGGAGACAAGCTTCCAAAACTCCACCCTCCCTCCCCCAAATTTATTACTATTCTGTCTATGTCACTGTACTTGTAGGAATAATGAATTCTCAGTCCTGGACTCATCTGCTTCTACTCTAACTCCTTTTTTTTTTTTTATTTGCACCATAGCAAGAAATCACCACTAACTGACGTGGTGAATACCCACCAAACTTGATTAGTCTCAGTCACGTGCCTGTTAATTATGGGAGGAGGTGACAAAGGACAATTTTGAGATGTTTACAGGACATATAGAGATCTTTCTGTTTGATAAACTAAACTAAATTTCTGTGAGCACTAGAGTGACAAGTGGCTAAGGTGTTTTTTTTTTTTTATGTATTTTAAAATTGAATGTCACCAATGTGATTCAAGCCAAGTTGGAAAAATCATTATGCTTATAGGTGCGAATTTGATGGATATTCTGTGATGTTAGTCTGTCAGTACAAAGTATCTGTATTTCATTAGTTTGAGTTTGGAGATTTTGCTGTTTTGGGAGTTTATATGTGTGTGACTGGGCAGGGTTGTTGGTTTTCTGGTGTTTGCAGTTTAATCACCACATACAAAAAGCCATTGCCATAGATCCATTTCTATGGAAAATGTATAGCTCTAATGTTGGAAAATCCTACATTCCATTTTGTTGATTGAAAAAATGGAAATATTGTGAACTGAATATGATTTTACAAGTACATAGACCTTTAGGGATGGGTATTTTAGCTGATTCTCTATTCCCTGCCCAGCCAAAAATTCAGCTGACATCGATCAGAAGTTTGGGCACTACAAATGCAGGATTTAGTTTCAAATTTGAAGTGCGTAGCCTTATTGGTATATTGGATCTTTGGGGGCAGATTTGAGGAATACTGTGACCATCCTATTTTAGCATCTATAAATCCTCATGCATACTAAACATTTTGTAGCCCAGAGGTTTACATTTCTTTGTCCCTAACAGCTTGATTTTTATGGTCTTTGAGATGCACAAATTCTACTGAAGCAAACTGGAATCTTGCATGTGAAATGACAGCATTACCAGGCCCCTAAATACATGAAAATCCAGATAGTTTTGTATGTATTCACCATTTTTCCCCTCAAGGTCAAATAGATAACTATATTTTTGACACTTAATTCTCTTTGTCATCTAAAAATATTCTGCATCTAATGAAAAGCTTCAAACTTTTTGAATATGCAGTATTATTGTAAGTAATTTTTTCAAGATTTTTTGGCTTAAAGGTGACTTTTGAAATGGTGTCGGGATGGGGCGGCTCTATGTATTTTGCCGCCCCAAGCACGGCAGTCAGGTGGCTTTCGGCGGCGCGCCTGCAGGAGGTCCGCTGGTAACGTGGATTCGACGACATGCCTGCGGGAGGTCCCACAGTCCCGTGCCTTCGGAGTACCTGTCGCCGAATTGCCGCCAAAGCCGCATAACAGGCGGACCTCCTGCAGGCATGCCTCCAAAGGCAGCTTGACTGCTGCCCTCATGGCGACCGGCAGGCTGCCCCCCACGGCTTGCCGCCCCAGGAACGCGCTTAGAGCGCTGGTGCCTGGAGCCGCCCCTGTCTGGGGAATGCAGTTTGCCATCTGTTACCTTAATAGAAATTATTATTATTATTATTATTTTAATTCTCTATAATCATAGGCCAACATGAGCTTTTTTTCTTTCTTTAGATAATTTAGAGGAGTCTGATTTTCAGACGATGAATGATGCTGTGCACTTGAAGCCCATTTCAGGTTGGATACTCAGAAACTGAAGCCCCCCGTTATATCCATATAACCCTACTAACCACAGAGAGGTTGCAGTAGTTGTGGCCCAGTATACTTCCTGATAAAACCCGGAAATATCTCTGCACAGCACGTTGAGTAGTGGAAGTGGCACCCTCATTAATTTTGAACTTTCCCTTATAGGGTCACATATATTATAACATTTTAATATACTGTAGTTTTTAATCTTCTTTGGAGCAAAGTGGCTCTTTAGTGAAAACCATTTGTGTGCACGATGTAACTGAGATTCACACAGTAAAGTACAATTTGATTCACTTGAACATGGAAATTGACTGTTTTATAAGTCATTTGTGCATGATTAGTACAGCTATATTGTACATTATAACTTAGGAAACCTACAGCAGTTGTAGAACAGTAATATTGAAAGAGGCTGTCCAATACATTTGTTTCTTTGACAACAAGTGATTGATTTTAATTTGTCAAATTGTAGTGCTAGGGGTATTTTCTTAGAAAGCTGAAAGGATACTTATTAAAACAATAGTTGCACTAAAATATGGCAAGTCAAATTTGATCATATCTTTTGTCAAAATAAAACCAAATCAGGAGATCAACTCATGAGTCATTGTTAAATTTAAGTGTAAGGTAGAGGAAAAATGAGAATATATTATGAATTTTTGTCAATTTGTATAATTTTTCAGTTAGGCAGTCATAAATCAAGGAATATTGTATTTTTGAGGCTCGTTAAAGAGACATTATACATCGGAATAGTGAAGCAGTCAGCATAATGAAATTATGAATGCCTAAGTATAACTATCTGTATGTAAATTATGTGAGACAGATTTGCTAATGTTACAGAGGAGAATAACAATCTATTTGACAGTTCCCTGTAGGTGCTACTTCTGGATGCAAGTGACAGATGTTAAATGTAAACCTCTTCAACAGCAATCACTTATTAGCATGCGGGGAAGAGTGGGAGGAGGCAATATAGAATAGGATAAATAGCAGATAGTGTCATTTAAATAATTTGTTCTTATACTGCTATATGGCCATTTTTTAAAATGATTATTTTTTTATTGACAAAGCTCAGGTATATGAGGAAGCAATCTAGAATTTAATTTAGAAAAAAAATGTTGCTCAAAGAATCTACAACTTTAAGAGAATGAACTGAATACTGTAGGTAAAACTAGGTGAAGAAAACTGTTTATGGTATGTTTCATTGCCTTTTTATTAGCAATCTACTTATTTTTTGTGATTGTTTCATTTGAAAGTATTCAGTGAATATTCATTAAATTTCACTATGGTAAGAGTGTTGGTAGTGTGTTTGCTGGTGGTTGTTACCACTATGTGGTTGGTCAGCTTAGGCACATGGTATTGTTTGTGTCTTCTGACAGATGAGTGTTACCATAATAAAGATGGGGAAAATATGATTCGTTGGGCCCTTAATACTTTTGGAGAGATGTTAGGAAGAATTTTTGGAGACAGGAGGATTAGGGAAGTTGTAGAAGATTTTAAACTTATATTATTTCTGTATCACTTAGACCAGACCTAGCCTAACACATTATTGGTAGAAAATATAAGATATTATGATATTATAGATGGGGGGAAATCGGGAGCTTGTAAAATCCATTTCCTAAACAGAGATCATCATTAAAGTAGTTCAGAAAACTATCAACTACTGTTGCAGTAATCAGAGGGGTAGCCGTGTTAGTCTGAATCTGTAAAAAGCAACAGAGGGTCAACAGAGGGTGCCACAGGATCCTCTGTTGCTTGTTGCAGTAGTGTCTCTCTCATGTTATTTCATAATTAATTGTTACGTGTTTATATACCTTAATATAATGTGAAAACTAATGCAAGGAGTCAGGAAACGTGGTTAATAGAAGCATAGACACACAGCATTATTTTCACGAAAGTGTTCTTCTATCCTCCAATGGAAATCTTCTAAACTGCCAACAAAACTGGTATTCACGGGAGAAACTAAAATGGGGAGAGCTTATTGTTGAAAAATATCTGTTAATTTAGCCTTCATACTATCTCCTGCCTATTAATGTTATGAAGTCTTAGATACTCTAGCATCATAGAATCGCAGGACTGGAAGGAACCTTGAGAGGTCATCTAATGTATTTATAGATGTATTTAAGTTTTCTTGTTACCCTCTAGCTAGTTTAATCTCATTTTGCATCTTGGCCTTTCTAATTTTTTCCTTACATACTTGTTTGTTTATATTAATCCTTTGTAATTTATCCTTGAGTTTCAGATCATTGACGATCTCCTGGTTAAGACTGGGTGGTTGCTTGCCATATTTTCAATCTTTCCCATGCAATGGGATAGTTTGTTCTTGTGCCCTTAATAATGTCTCTTTGAAAAACTGCCAATTATATACACTTGCTTTCTGTTTTCTTCTGCTAACTGATAGTGTTGCTTTGTGTAACTTGTATTAAATCTCTTATCCACTTGGTGGTTCAATGGACCTGCAATAGGGTGCATGCACCACTGTGGTGCCTCCTGACGCATTCTTGGGAATTAGCTCTGCATGTTAGTGCGCCCTCTTCGGGTAATGCCTCACTGCTGTCACTCCTGCTCTAGGACCCATGTCTCTCCAAGGACCATGGCGTCCTCTTCAGTGACACAGCCCTCCGACTGTGCCACACACTGTGCTCCCCCCTTCCAGGGGACTGCAGTCCACTGTTCAGCCACTTCCCTTAGTGGCTACTGCAGCGAATTGTCTGGCCACTTCCTCGTGGCCCCAGCATCCTCTTTGCTCTTGCCTCAGCATCTCAGTCTGCAACCTCAGCAGCCAGCCAGGGGCTCACTCTCACTCCCCTGGTTCCTGTTAGGAGCCCTGCTCTGTCCAGGGTGCTGGCAGTTCTCTCAGCCCTCCAAAGACACAGTCCTTCCTCTCTGGGTTCCCAGCAGAGAACTGAACTTCTCTGCTCTGGAGCTCCCTTTTTATATGGTCCTCATTGGCCCTGATTGGCTGCTCCCTTCAGCCCTTCTCTGATTGGCTGCCTCCAGTTCAGCCTCCCTAGGGCTGCTTTTAACCCCTTTTCTGCCAGTGAGAGGCAGCCACTCCATCTCAGGACCCTTGCAGATTTATAATTACATAAGAATGGCCATACTGGGTCAGACCAAAGGTCCATCCAGCCAAGTATTCTGTCTACCGACAGTGACCAATGCCAGGTGTCCCAGAGGGAGTGAACCTAACAGGTAGTGATCAAGTGATCTCTCTCCTGCCATCGATCTCCACGCTCTGACATACAGAGGCTAGGGACACCATTCCTTACCCAATGAAAATTCATTTTCATGGTTTTAAATAATCAAACATGCATGCACTGTATGATTGACTTACTGGACATATTTTTTGTTCTCCTTGTTGTTGTTTTGTTTGCTAATTTGTTTCTTTCTTCCTTTGTTTTGAGTTAAGGAATTCTTTTCTCTCTTTCTTTCTTTTTAAGAGGCAGTTACAGATCACTACATATACCAGTTTTTTTCCACATCATTCAATGTGTTCTGACTTTCTGTATATGTGTTTCCCTTAATGCAATTCAGATATACCATTTTATTAACAACTTAATAATTAAGAGTTCTTTCTCATGTAAGTTCTTACCTGTGCTTACGTGGATCAGATGGCCAATCTAACCAAAGGGAGAAAATATTCCTACCAGACTCTAAAAAGGGGCAAACTGGTCAGGCCCACAGCAAGATGGAAATCTAGTTCTGACAGTTAAATTAACTTATAGTATGGAGCAGGTAGGTCAGCATTTGGGGGCCCAAGATGGACTTAAGTTGTGGTAGATGAGGGGTCCATGGAAGGTAATCAGTTACCATGTCTCTCATAAATAAGCTGTAGTTCGAGGCTTCTGTCCCCACCTAAAATTGCTGGCTGTGCCTAGGAGATTGGCAGGGTAGGATGCTTGAGTTTTGGTTAAAACATTTATTCCATTTCATTGGTAATTATGCTTCATTGGCAACAATTGTTTTTTTATTCAGACTGTCTGATTGAACTGAACAAATGAACGTCACTTTTGTGTAGTTTTAACTTGATTACTGAAAAATAAAGTTTGATAAACAATTATTAAACAAAATTTCAAATGTGAAGTAAACTCTATGAATAGATGAAGAAAAAGATTTATTTTGCTATATATTAGCACAAACTGTAGTGTGCCACAAATAGAACACTGGATACTGTAATTAGCAATATGCTCATGTCTTAGCTTGCACACAAGAAGCAGCTATCTTTAATGCTAATGGCTGTTGTTGATATTCATTAAGAATACAACACCATAAACTATACCCTTAGAAGATGAAACAAATATTCTGCTTCTTTCTCTTCACGGTAATGTATCATCTTTCTTTCTCTCCAAAATACTTCAGTGGTATTTTTTATTAAAGGAAAACTCCATTGTCTTTCATTAATATTATTTCAGATTCATCTCATCATGTATCAAAAACAATAATATTAGCTTTCTTTCTTCATTAAATGAATCACATGACTAACAGAAATAAGACTGTTTCAAGGATATACACTCAGTATGTTTTTCAGACATATAAAACTTCAGTACAGAAACTGATCTGGTGCAGAATATGGCAACCCATTTCATGAGCAATTTCCTTCTCTGTTAACACAGCACATTTGTGCTCCTTGAACTGCATTGGCTGTGTGCTGGTTTCCAGGAAGTCAGGATATTAATTTTGACCTATGAAACACTAAATGCTTTTGGACCAGTCTGTTTGTGAGGCACTCTCTCTTCCCATGCCACACTGCTTCATTGGGTTCAGTTGAGCTGCCTTTGCTGGAGCCCACTTGATATAAAAGAAAGGAAACTGTGGGCAGTGCATTGTCCATAAGAAGTAGTGGGGTTTTGGAATTTTACTCTCTCCATTGGTCCAAAATAGTTTGAATCTGTGATCTTATGGGTATACTGTAAAGTCCATCACTCTATCCAGGGTTGGTTGGTTGTTTTGGAGGGGAAGAAGGGTGCAGTAAGAGCTGGTATTTGTGGGTCTGGTGAGATATTACTGAATTGTTGTTCATGGGGTATCATGTTTTGGGGATTGTCTTTTTATTATTTTTTTATTTTCTAAAAAGAAGTTACTGGTTTCCACTCATATTTATATTTGTGGTTTCAAAATGAATACAGCCAATCATAGGCCCTTCTTCACATTAGCTGGAAACAAATGATATTTAGTAATATATATTTTAACTCATATTGGTATTTTTGAATTTTCACAATGTATTTTAATACATCTATGCCAGTAAATCAACAACCTTTCTTCTAGAAATACTGGAATGTTCCTTCTAATTTTTAGTACAGGAAATGTGTTGTAGGGGAATGTTGCCTGTATCTTGTAATATAGGTCTAAAAATGATGGGTCAGATCCTAAACCAATAGGTGTATTTCCCTTAACCTCAGTTAAGAATGTGGCCTATTGAGCAGAAATTAGCCTTTTATCTTTGAAATATATCTTCTAAGTTTATGGGAGTATAATGCAATATTCTGGAATGTGTCAGCAGCAGTAGGGGTTGACCCTGGGTTCAAATGTATGAGTATCTCCTGTGTGAGATAAAGAACCAGATTTCATAGCTGAAAGGCTGAAGCACATTCATAAACCACTCTACATATACTAGTTACTAAATGGAGGCACATTGTGTTAGCGTAGGTTACAAATAACATGGGACTACTAGATTCAACATGGTAAATGGACATAGAGTGGACAAGATCTCAACATAGCTAAAATATCAACTTTGCTGATGATTCAAATGCATCCACGTGACCATTACCATGATAAATAGGTCAGAGTTTTGATGTGTTACAGTTTGTGTGGATGAATGGGTACCCAGTCCTGTTGGCTTACAAGACAATAACAGCTGTCTGCCCTAGCTTTATCTGTATCAAATGCCCATGTACAGAAATATTTGTTTCCATGTCATCAGTAAGTATCAGTGCCATGACAAAGCACCATCAAGGAACAGCATGGAACTTATTGGGGTACAGTAGTACCTAAAGGCCCATTCATGAATTTGGTTCAGCTGTGCCAAATTTTGTACATGGGCATTTGCCAGTTATGACATATAGAGATGTCTTTTTTTAAATAGATGGCTTTTATCCTTCTCTCTTTTTTTTGTACAATAATGTATCCTTCCCTTCCTACCTCCAACCTTTGCCACACACCTGAGTTTGAAGCCATGACTATATCATTATGAAAGTAGAGATTAACTTTTTGTACAAGATAACTATTTTATAGTTGAAAGTTAATTGATACCACAAATGTCAGCTGGCCCTTTCCTTGCTACACATCATTGTCATCTACATGGCATGCTGTGCACATTAGGCATCCATGATTTCTAGGAGTAACATGATGCAATTCATATCATGTATGATGCAATATCAGCTTCAGATTGCATCATTCATTGTTTTGCCTAAAAAGCAAGTACTGTCCAAACCCAGTCATAGATTTAGTCATAGATCCAGTCAAAGATGTATTTTAGTCATTTCTGGTTTAAATTGAGATCCTTTCCCTTTATAACTCACTTATCCTCCGCCATTCCCAAGTCAAGGGTCGTATATACTGACCCAATAGCATATCTTGAAAACTAGAGCCAATCAACAAAAATCATGCTTAAAATTGTTCTCAGTGACCCAGAATTAGTAAAGTTTGACTACATTTATTACAGCATTTTGGCTGTAGAGCAGTGTTATTAGAAACAGAGCTAGTTGTGTTTGTGATGACTGAGATAACTGCCTGGTGAATAGCCTGTCAGGTGTAAATGTAGCTGATCTCACAAGATACCTAGATAGCATTTATAGGTAGTGTTGGGAAGATCCAGTTATCATGGTACATGGAGGTACCAGTGACATAGGGAAACAGATGTAGAGAGGAGGGGAGGGAAGTTCTGGAGGTCAAATTTAGTCTGCTAGGTAAGTGATTAGACTCCAGGACATGGTAGCATTCTCTGAAATGCTTCCAGTTCCATGCACAGAGCCAGTAAGACAGGCAGAACTACAAAGTCTAAATGCATAGGAGAGACAATGGCATAGGGTGGAGAGATTTAGGTTTATTAAGAACTGGGGAACGTTTTGGGGAAGGAATAGGCTACCTAGGTGGGATGGGCTCCACCTTAAACATAATGGAACCAGACTGCTGGTACATAAAATTTAAAAGGTCGTAGAGGATGTTTTTAAATTAAGGGCTTGAGGAAAACCAACAGGGGTGGAGAAGCACATGGTTCGGGCAGGGACATCCCCTAGGGATGAATTGATTAAAGAGGGAACTCCATATCCTAGTATTGAGGATAGGAAATAAGTTGATAAAGGACTGGTAGGAGCTAGTGAGTAACAGTCAAATGTAAAAAAAGTGCCATTTAAGCATAACACATGAAAGCAAGTAACTCAATAATGAAAAAATTTACAAGTGATTATGTCAAATACTAGATGTCTAAATACTAAGATGGGTGGACTAAAGTTCCTGGCATTACATGAGAGATTGATATAATAGGTGTCATGGAAACTTGTTGAAATGAAGATAATCAATGGGACACAGTAGTACCAAGGTACAACATAAATAGGAATTACAGAGTAGATGAGGAGTGACACTATTCTTTTTAAGGTGAAAATCTTAAATTAATCAAACAGTTTTATCTATGAATAGAAATATATCTGTAGGAATGTACTACTGACCATCTGACCAGGATGGTGACAGTGAAATGCTAAAGGAGGTTAGAGAGGCTACAAAAACACAGAAAACCAATAATAATGGGGGATTTCAACTATCTTCATATTGACTATGTAAATGTCTCCTCGTGACGTGATGCAGAGATAAAATGTCTAGACACCATAAATGACAGCTTCTTGGAGCAGCTAGCTCTGGAACCCATAATGGGAGACACAATTCTTGATTTAGTCCTAAGTGGAACACAAAATCTGATCCAAGAGGTAACTATAGCTGAACTGCTCAGTAATAGTGACCATAATGCAATTAAATCTAGCATCCTTGTATGGTGAAAATACCAAAAAACCTCACCACAGTAATAACTAATTTTAAAATTAGTTTACTACATATGAATGAGAGTGCTAGTTAGTTAGAAATCTAAAAGAATATTAATGAGGGTAAAATGTGTGAAAGCATGGAGATCACTTAAAAACACCATAACAGAGGCTCAGACTAAATGTATAGCACAACGGACAATAAAAGGACAAAATAATGCCACAATGGCTAGTAGTAGAGGCCTTGAGAGACAAAGACATCCTTTAAAAATTGGAAATCAAAATATGAGGAAAATAGGAAGGAGCACAATCTCTGGCAAATAAAATATAGCAGTATTATATGGCAGGCCAAGACAGAACATGAGAATAAACTTACTAAACATGCAAAATGTAATAGAAATGTAAAAACAGTAAATGTAAAAAACAGTAACAATAAAAAGTACAGGTTTCAGAGTAGCAGCCGTGTTAGTCTGTATCCGCAAAAAGAACAGTTAGAGACTAACAAATTTATTAGAGCAGAAGCTTTCTTGGACTACAGCCCACTTCTTCGGATGCATATAGAGTGGAATAAATATTGAGGAGATATATATACACACATACAGAGAGAATAAACAGGTGGGAGTTGTCTTACCAACTCTGAGAGGCCAATTAAGTAAGAGAAAAAAAACTTTTGAAGTGATAATCAAGATAGCCCAGTACAGACAGTTTGATAAGAAGTGTGAGAATACTTACAAGGGGAGATTCAATGTTTGTAATGGCTCAGCCATTCCCAGTCCTTATTCAATCCTGAGTTGATTGTGTCTAGTTGATTGTGTCTACATATCACACAGACTATGCTGAGAGACTGTGTCACACACTCTCAAAGAAACTGGGAAACCACCTGATCAGCATCCTATACAGCAAACAGGGAAAGATTAAGAATGAGCTCTCAAAACTGGATACTCTGATAAGAAGCCAACCTTCCACACAAACTTCCTCATGGATAGACTTTACAAAAACTAGACAAGCCATTTACAAGACAAACTTTGCCTCTCTACAAAGGAAAAAGGACACTAAACTATCTAAACTGCTACATGCCACAAGAAGCCACAACAGTAGTTCCCTTAACCCACCCAGCAATATTGTTAATCTTTCCAGCTATACTCTTAGCCCAGCAGAAGAGTCTGTCCTATCTCGGGGCCTCTCCTTTTGTCCCTCCAGACCCATGAATATGATACAGTTCTGCGGTGACCTAGAATCCTACTTTCGACGTCTCCGACTCAAAGAATATTTCCAACATACCTCTGAACAGCATACTAACCCACAGAATCCCCCCTACCAGCATTACAAAAAAAAGGATTCTGCGTGGACTCCTCCGGACGGTCGAAACAATAGACTGGATTTCTACATAGATTGCTTCCATCAATGTGCAAAGGCTGAAATTGTGGAAAAGCAACATCACTTGCCCCATAACCTCAGCCATGCTGAACACAACGCCATCTACAGCCTCAGAAATAACCCTAACATCATAATCAAAAAGGCTGACAAAGGAGGTGCTGTCGTCATCATGAATAAATTGGAATATGACCAAGAGGCTGCTAGACAGCTCTCTAACACCACATTCTACAGGCCATTATCCTCTGATCCCACTGAGGATTACCTAAAGAAACTATACCATCTGCTAAAAAAACTCCCTGACAAAGCACAAGAACAAATCTGTACAGACACATGCCTAGAACCCCGACCAGGGGTATTCTATTTGCTACCCAAGATCCATAAACCTGGAAATCCTGGACGCCCTATCATCTCAGGCATTGGCACCCTAACATCAGGCTTGTCTGGTTATGTGGACTCTCTCCTCAGACCCTACGCTACCAGCACTCCCAGCTATCTTCGAGACACCACTGACTTCCTGAGGAAACTACAATCCATCGGTGATCTTCCAGAAAACACCATCCTGGCCACTATGGACGTAGAAGCCCTCTACACCAATATTCCACACAAAGATGGACTACAAGCTATCAGGAACAGTATCCCCGATAATGTCACAGCTAACCTGGTGGCTGAACTTTGTGATTTTGTCATCACCCACAACTATTTCACATTTGGGGACAATATATACCTTCAAGGCAGCGGCACTGCTATGGGTACCCGCATGGCCCCACAATATGCCAACATTTTTATGGCTGACTTAGAACAACGCTTCCTTAGCTCTCGTCCCCTAACGCCCCTACTCTACTTGCGCTACATTGATGACATCTTCATCATCTGGACCCATGGAAAAGAAGCCCTTGAGGAATTTCACCATGATTTCAATAATTTCCATCCCACCATCAACCTCAGCCTAGATCAATCCACACAAGCGGTCCATTTCCTGGACACTACTGTGCTAATAAGCGATGGTCACATAAATACCACCCTATACCGGAAACCTACTGACTGCTACACTTACCTACATGCCTCCAGCTTCCATCCAGGACACACCACACGATCCATTGTCTACAGCCAAGCTCTAAGATATAACTGCATTTGCTCCAATCCCTCAGATAGAGACAAGCACCTACAAGATCTCTATCAAGCATTCTTAAAACTACAATACCCACCTGCTGAAGTGAAAAAAACAGATTGACAGAGCCAGACGAGTACCCAGAAGTCACCTCCTACAAGACAGGCCCAACAAAGAAAATAACAGAACACCACTAGCTGTCACCTTCAGCCCCCAACTAAAACCTCTCCAGCGCATCATCAGAGATCTACAACCTATCCTGAAAGATGATCCTTTACTCTCACAGATCTTGGGAGACAGACCTGTCCTCACTTACAGACAACCCCCCAACCTAAAGCAAATACTCACCAGCAACCACACATCACTGAACAAAACCACTGACCCAGGAACCTATCCTTGTAACAAAGCCCGATGCCAACTCTGTCCACATATCTATTCAAGTGACATCATCATAGGACCTAATCACATCAGCCATACCATCAGGGGCTTGTTCACCTGCACATCTATCAATGTGATATATGCCATCATGTGCCAGCAATGCCCCTCTGCCATGTACATTGGCCAAACCGGTCAGTCTCTACGCAAAAGAATTAATGGACACAAATCTGACATCAGGAATCATAATACTCAAAAACCAGTGGGAGAACACTTTAACCTGTCTGGTCATTCAATGACAGACCTGCGGGTGGCTATATTACAACAGAAAAACTTCAAAAACAGACTCCAATGAGAGACTGCTGAGCTGGAATTGATATGCAAACTAGACACAATCAACTCAGGATTGAATAAGGACTGGGGATGGCTGAGCCATTACAAACATTGAATCTATCTCCCCTTGTAAGTATTCTCACACTTCTTATCAAACTGTCTGTACTGGGCTATCTTGATTATCACTTCAAAAGTTTTTTTTTCTCCTACTTAATTGGCCTCTCAGAGTTGGTAAGATAACTCCCACCTGTTTATTCTCTCTGTATGTGGTGTATATATATCTCCTCAATATTTATTCCACTCTATATGCATCCGAAGAAGTGGGCTGTAGTCCACGAAAGCTTATGCTCTAATAAATTTGTTAGTCTCTAAGGTGCCACAAGTACTCCTGTTCTTTTTAATAAAAAGTACATTAGAAACTGGCAGGCCTCCTATCATGCAGTGGGGCCACTAGATGACAGAGGTATTAAAGGAACAGTCAAGTCAGACAAGGCAGTCAAGGAAGACAAGTTAAATGAATTATTTTCATTGGTCTTCACTGCAGAGGATGTGGGGAAATACTCACGTCAGAGTTATTCTTTTTGGGCGACAAATTTGAAGCATTATCTGAAACTGAGGTGTAAATAGAAAAGGTTCTAGAACAAATTGATAAACTAAACAGTAATAAGTCACCTGGACCACATGATATTTACTCCAGAGTTCTGAAGGAACACAAATATGAAATTGCAGAACAACCAACTGTAATACATAATCTATCACTGAAATCAGCCTCTGTACCAAATAACTAGAAAGTAGCTAGTGCAACACTGATTGTTAAAAATTGCTCCAGAGGCAAGTCTGTCAATTGCAGGCTGATTGAACCTAAGTGCAATACTAGGCAAACTGATAGAACTATAGTAAAGAACAAAATTTATTAGACACAAACATGATATGTTGGGGAAGAGTCAACATGGCTTTTGTAAAGGGAAATTCTTTTTCACCAATCTATTAGAATTCTTTGAGGGAGTCAACAAACATGTGGATAAGAGCAGTCCACTTGATGTAGCATACTTGGATTTTCAGAAAGTCTTTGACGAGGTCCTTCATCAAAAGCTCTGAAGCAAACTAAGCAGTCATAGGGCTAGAAGGAACTGGTTAAAAGATAGGAGACAAAGGGTAATGATAAATAGTCAGTTTTCACAGTGGACAGGAGTGAACAGCAAGATTCCCAAGTATCTGTACATGGACTTGTGCTCTTCAACATATTAATTAATGATCTGGAAAAGGGATGAACAGTGAAGTGTCAAAGTTTCCAGACGATATGAAATTATTCAAGATAGTTAAGTCCAGAGCTGACTGCAAAGACTTACAAAGGGATCTCAAAAACTGGTGACTGGGCAACAAAATGGGAGATGAAATTCAGTGTTGATAAGTGCAAAGTAATGCCCATTGGAAAAAAAAATTCCAACTATACACACACGGTGATTGGTTCTAAATTAGCTATTACCACCCAAGAAAGAGATCTTAGACTCACTGTGGTTAATTCTCTGAAAACTTCCACTCAGTGAGCAGCAGAGGTCAAAAAGGCTAAGAGCATGCTAGAAACTATTATGAATGGGATAGAAAATAAGACATAAATGTCATAATGCCATAAAATGCCATAATATTAAACCCTGGTGCACCTACACGTTGAACACTGCTGTGCTGGTCATAGTATTTCAAAAAGGATAGAGAGGAATTGAAAAGAGAAGGGCAACAAAAGATGATCAAGGGTATGGAAAAGTGTCAGTACAAGAATAAAACTAAAAAGATTAGGGTTGTTTAGACGAGAAAAGAAACAACAAAAGGAGGATATGATAGAAATTATATAAAATCATGAATGGTGTAGAAAAAGTGAATAGAGAAGTATTATTTACCCTTTCCCACAACACAAAAATAAGATAGGAAGCAGGTTTAATAAAAAGACAGTACTTCTTCACACAAAGCACAGTCAATCTGTGGAACTCATTGCCATGGGATATTGTGATGGCCAAAAGTATAACTGAGTTTAAAAAAAAGAACTGGATAAATTCATAGAGGATAGGTCTATCAACGGCTATTAGCCAAGATGGTCAGGAATGTAACCCCATGCTTGAAGTGAACCTAAACCTCTGACTGCCAGAAGCCAGGAGTGGAAGATGGGGTGGATCACTCCATAACTGCCATGTGTTGATCATTCCCCCTGAGTATCTGGTACCTGTCACTGTAAGAAGATAGGATAATGGGCTGGTTGGACCATGGCCTCTCTCAGTATGACTATTGTTTTGTGCTTATGCTCACCTGGTAGCTCAGCATGTAGAAGGGAACAATAATGTGCGGTCCGTTGCCAGTAGATTGGCTTAGCAGAGACAGTTCTCAGATGCACAAATGGTCCCTGAAGGATCAAGTGGTGCAAAATATTTTCTCCATTTGAGGTCAATCCAGTACAGATCTGTTTGCGAGTAGGTTCAACAAAAAGACTTCAAAAGCAGGGAAAGACAATCAACCCATCTTAGATATTTTCCTGTTGCCTTGTGGAAAGAGACTTCTGTATGCGCTCCTCCCTGCCCCCTTTCTATTGATTCAGAGTGTGGGGAAGATGCATAAGGACAGGGGAAGGGTAATCCCAATTGCCCAAGTTTGGTCAATGCAGCAATGGTACACAGACCTGCCTCAGCTATTGGATGGAGTCAGCAACAGGCTTCCTTCATCTCCAGGCATGTTGTTGCAGCAGCAAGGCAAGATCCTCCATCCAGATCCTCAGTCTCTCCATTTGATGGACTCTAAGAGTAAATCTGCACTTATGGCAGCGAATGAAGTACAGACATGCCAGAATAGCAGGGTTAGCCAGTGAAGCACTACTTAAGTGAACAGAGACCTTAAGAGAGCCAGAATCCTTTACGCTCTATGGTTCTCTACAACCCAATTAGTGCGTTTCACAGGTACAGTGCTATTAGTGTCCCAGTGCCTCCCCAGCACTGGATACTTCCCCCATCAGAGTGAAAGTCTCCATCAGTGAGGAAAGGCCCTGGCAGGGGCCGGGGGGCAGCAGGAAAAGCCTCTGTCAGTGGGGAGTCACTGCCAGTGCCTTTTACTGTTAAGTGTACCTACACATCACAGTGTGGACACAGCCTGACTTTCACTGCAGTGTGTAGCTACATGTACCCTACATGCCTCTGCCAGTATACACAAGACCTAGGAGGTGCCTTTCAGAATCTCACCCCACATTTCTGAAGGAGATCCATTTAATAAGGCATGTGAAACCCATTGGTGAGTCTGTGTACCTTAGTCTTACACATGCTATGAATAAAAATAATTCATAAAAAAGCATCTTTAATATTGTAGGTAAGTTTAAGTTAATATTTTAGCTTTGTGTATGTCAAATATAGCAACAAAAACTGTGACACCAGTAGCAATATGTAAATGAGTAAAATTTGTATCCATCTGAGCTCTTGTCAGGTTACAGGAATATTGTATATATTTGTGTCTATAAGTATTCATTTGTCTAACATTCTAAGAAATACCAGCATTCTAGGTGCTGAGTAACTCTTTGTGAGAAGAAAAATCAGAGAAGTCTGTAATTATAGAGGTAGGTATAGAGGGTATAGAACGTTTCTTCTTGACTGGTAACTTGTGGTGGGAACTGCACTGATCAATAGGGTTGAATCTTCTAGATTTTTCTCCTTGACCATTAAATAAAGTTGACATTGAAAATTTGGTTTAAATGTGAAGGACTAAATATAAGAGACAGAAAGCAAAAGTGGAACTAACTAGGACAATAAAAGCAGGAGAAAAGAGTAAACAAAGCAGAAAAAAAGACTTTTTAAAGGCAAAAAAGATGACTTTGGACACCATTGAAGAGGATAAGATGAAAACCTGATAAAAGGGTGTTTGAAAGAGAAGGAGAAAAGACCTTAATTTCTTTTTTTGTCTTAATTTTAGAGACTGCCATAACCTGAGGCAAACACTTCAACATTGCAAAGCACAACCAATTATCCATTTTACTGAAGTGATTTCCACCTGAAAGGGATGGAAATTAGAAAATCAAAAGATGAAATAAAAAGAATACTTGGGGAATACTGTGCCAGAATGCATGTATTTAAAACTCTAGTTTAATAAATCCAGCCGAGATTCACCATCTGCTACCAACAATGGCAAAAGAAACCCCGATTATTTTACTAGGAACAATGTGTGCATTGCATTTAAAAAAAAACAACTTATATTTTGTAAAGAGTGCAATACATCACTGGGACATCAAGTTGCATTTCTTTCATCCATTTTCTAAGTAAATACCCTTGACTTAAGTAAAATTTCTTTGTAAAAAAAAAATACATTTTCTGTTAATAATTAATGTTTACATTTAGAACTGGGTGGTGGATCTGTACTGAGCCCTTTGCAACATGAACAGCTGCATATGACCCTAAAAGTGCCTTTTTGGTGTGTGGGGGGGATATTAAACTGGTTAGAGACATAAAGGGTAACAAGAAAACATTCTACAAATATATTAGAAGAAAGAGGAAGAACAAGGACAGAGTAAATGGGAGAGTACAGAAATTGTAACAGAAAATATGGAAATGGCTGAAGTGCTAAATGACTTTTTTGTTTCAGTTTTCACCAAAAAGGTTACTGACAATTGGACATCTAACATAGTGAATGCCAGTGAAAATGAGAGGATCTGAGGCTCAAATAGGGAAAGAACAAGTTAAAAACTACTTTAGTTGGCTAGCTTCAAGTTACCAGGACCCACTGAAATATATTCAAGAATACTCAAGGAGCTGACTGAGGAGATATCTGAGCCATTAGTGGAAGAGATTCCAGAGGACTGAAAAAGGGCAAATATAGTGCCAATCTATAAAACGGGAAATAAGGACAACCTGGAGAATTACAGACCAGTCAGCTTAACTTCAATACCTGGAAAGATAATAGAGCAAATTAATTAAGCCATCAATTTGCAAACACCTAGAAGATAATAAGGTGATAAGTAACAGTCAGCATGCATTTGTCAAGAACATATAATGTCAAACCAATCTAATAGCTTTATTTGACAGGGTAACAAGTCTCATGGATGGGGGGAAGTGGTAGATGTAGTATATCTTGACTTAAGTAAAGCTTTTGATACTGTCTCACATGACCTTCTCATAAACAAACTAGGGAAATACAACCTAGATGGAGCTACTGTAAGATGTGTACATAGCAGTCTGGAAAACTGTTCCCAGAGAGTAGTTATGAGTGCTTCACAGTCAAACTGGAATTGCCTATTAACTGGGGTGTTGCAGGGATCAGTTCAGAGTCATGTTCTGTTCAATATCTTCATCAATTATTTAGATAGTGGCATAGATAATACACTTATAAAGTTTGCAGACGATACCAAGCTGGGAAGGGTTGCAAGTGCTTTGGAGGATCGGATTAAAATTCAAAATGATCTGGACAAACTGGAGAAATGGTCTGAAGTAAATAGGATGAAATTCAATAAGGACTAATGCTAAATACTCCACTTAGGAAGGAACAATCAGTTGCACACATACAAAATGCGAAATGACTGCCTAGGAAGGAGTACTGCAAAAAAGAGTCTGGGAGTCATAATGGATAACAGGCTAAAGATGAGTCAACAGTGTAACACTGTTGCAAAAAAAATAATCAAACATCATTCTTGGCTGTATTAGCAAGAGTATGTAAGAAGACATGAGAAGTAATTCTTCAACCCTATTCCACACTGATTAGGTGTCAACTGTAGTATTGTGTCCAGTTCTGGGTGCCACATTTCAGGAATGATGTGGACAAATTGTAGTCCAGAGAAGAGCAACAAAAATGATTAAAGGTCTAGAAAACATGATCTATGAGGGAAGACTGAAAAAACTGGGTTTGTTTAGTTTGGAGACGAGAAGACTGAAAGGGTACATAACCGTTTTCAAGTTTATAAAAGGAGGAGAGACAAAAATTGTTCTCCTTAACCTCTGAGGATAGGTCAAGAAGCAATGGGCTTAAATTGCAGCAAGGGTGGGTTAGGTTGGATATTAGAAAAAACTTCCTAACTGCCAGGGTTGTTAAGCACTGGAATAAATTGCCTAGGGAGGTTGTGGAACCTCCATCACTGGAGATTTTTAAGAGCAGGTTAGGCAAACACCTGCTAGGGATGATCTAGATCAGTGATGGGTAACCTGCAGCCCGCAGGCTGCACATGGCCTTTCAGGGTAATCCACTGGTGGGCCACCAGACAGTGTGTTTTCATTTGCATAGCTGCCCACAACTTCCAGTGGTTGCAGTTCACCATTCCTGGCCAATGGGAGCTGCGGGAATGGCAGGAATGAGCAACCGCGGCCACTGGGAGCTGTGGGCAGCCGTGCAAATGTAAACAAACTGTCTGGCGGCCTGCCAGCAGATTACCCTGATGGGCCGCATGCGACCCGTGGAATGCAGGTTGCCCAACACTTGTCCAGTTAATACTTAATCCTGCCATGAGTGCAGGGAACTGGACTAGATGACCTTTCAAGGTTTCTTCAGTCCTGTGTTTCTGTGATTATATGCAGCACACATGTCCAACCCACCAAGCAGAAGTGCCCCTAGTCCCTTATTTTCAGTACAATTTAAATCCCGGTATAGATAGATCTCCCATTGGAGAGTTAACTTTTGGATCACCTCTGTGGCTTCCCCGCTGTGTGTCCTCGACACACCACCTCAAAAACAAAGTTTGAGGGAAGTTTGTAGGCTACAGTAGGTCGTCTTAAGTACCTAGTGGTGGGGAAGGAGGAATGTGCTATTGTTGGGAGGGATCTAGATAAGAACCCACACATAGATTACTTTATTGAAGGCCCCACAAAACTGGGGATGGTCTGTATTGCAATGAGTATAAGTGATCCTTTTTTAAAAAAAAAGATCATTTTTGCTTAGAAAATATTACCAAGCACAGTGCATCCGCTACGCTACTGAGGAGTCAAAATCTCTGGGATTGCTCAACCATCTTCTACAAGGCAGGGAGACAGGGCAATGGAACTTTTCTGCTGGGCTCATAGAGGTATAGGTGGTATTGATCCAGCCATATATCCAGAGTCTAACTACTCTCTGGTTTTATAAGTACTCATTTCTTATGCTTTTGGGGCTTTTTTTAATTTACCATCCATTTCCTTAGGATCCAGTCTCTCCCTACTAGTCCCTATGTGAACTTCCCTTTGTACTCAGCCTCCTTGTTCATCTCCTCATCCATTTAAATAATAAGTACATTGGGCCTCAAAGAAAACACTAAAAATTTAGTTATAAAGACTAAGTCAAAAATCACTGCCAATAGTGCAATACTTCCTTTTTCTCTTCTTCCTCTGAAGAAAGTGAAATATCCTTGGAATATTCATTGGATATCAACTCAGGTGAGCATTTCCAGGAGAACAAAATGGACTCCCTAATATCTAATTACTTTGTGTCTTAAATTGGAAGTGGAAAAATGAAGGAAAATATTCCCTTAAAATATGGTCACGAGAGCTATTTTTTTGAGAGAGATCAGGAATAATCAAACAAGATTTCTTTGGAAATTTAAAACTATTCTCCCTTTTTTAATTTATTTCCTGGGGACTGCAATTTGTCTAGTGATCTAAAGTAATTGTTTGGTATCAGTCTTGGATATTAAAGATAATGGGGACTTGTACAGAGAACTAATGGTATGGAAAAAGTGAATAGGGAAATGTTATTTACCCCTTCATATAAAGTAAGAACTAGGGGTTACCTGATGAAATTGATAGGCAGTAGATTTAAAACAAACAAAAGAAAGGACTTCTTCACAGTCAAATTGTGAAACTCATTGCCATGGGATTGTGAAGGACACAAGTATAACTGGGTTTAAAAAGAATTAGATAAGTTTATGGAGGATAGGTCCATCAGTGACTATTAGCCAAGGACACAACTCCATGGTCCATGTGTTCCTAAACCACCTACTGCCAGAAGCTGGGACTGGACAGCAAGGAATGGATCATTCAGAATTGACCTGTTCTGTTCATTCCCTCTGAAGCATCTGGCACTGGTCACTGTAAGAAGACAAGATACTGGACTAGAATGACTATTGGTCTGACTAAGTATGGCTGTTCTTATGCATAAAGTTATATTAATCTGTGCACTTAATATATTTCAAACATTTTCCAATTATTTTGACTAGCCTATGGCATAAAGTGACAAATGAGGTCAAACACAATTTAACCCTTCTTTCCCCCTCCCCCCCCAAATAATTGGAACATACATAACCTTTTCTCATGTCAAGTTTATCACTAGATTACTGTCAAGGTTGATTTTGTGATTTTAAAAAAGAGTCTCTGAAATCTTTAACCTTACAAATTTTGGGGGAAATGACTGTTAATCATTATATGCAATTATGTGCCCTTTTAAAAAAAATGTTGACAAACAGCCTTCCAAAATGTATTAATATAATGTCATGACTGCATACTTCATTTTTGTGATAATTTAGGGATTCAGATCACAGAAAAAAAAACAGTCTTAAAGCAGTGATGGCAATTTTAGAATGAAAGATGACTGAGAAGACTATAACATCTAGAAAACCAAGTATAGGAACCATCCACAGCTCTGGGACCCCCATGGCTCGCAACCAGCTATAGCTTATAATCTGTGTGGGTCATCCATGGAGTCAGCTGTATAGAAAAGAATGAGGGAATCTGAAGTATAGAGCCCAAGAACCAGATGGTAAAAAAACGGTGAACACTTGGCACACTTTAGGCCAAGAATATCTTTTGCTGACAACTACAGCAAAGGGATGTTGGTTACTGTATTTTAGAGAAGAAACATTCATTGAAGCATTCATCATAGAATTATGTCTATGAATTATCTTTTTGAAATCATCAAATTCAGGCAAGACAAGGTCAGTTGGGTGAAACAACCAGAAAAGTAAGAGTATCGGCATTCCTGGCTGAGAGAGTCTATCCACCATTTGCAACTGATGCTTGCAGTTTTGGAGCTTTATTAAATCCTGCATTGCTCTTGGAAAATGAAATAGCAGATGTAGTGAAAAAGAGAGATTGTTTTCCTCTGCAGCTGTCTATATGAGTGCAACATTTCCTTTCAGATGCTGACCTCAGTACCTCAGTCCATGCCTTTGTCACTCCAAGACTAGACTTGTAATAAGCCATTTATGGAGCTACACATTGCTGCGTGAGCTGAAGTCATCTCTCTTTAAATGTGGGAACAGCTGGCAAGGCATTTCAACTCTGGAATTCACATCCCTCTTTGGACCACTGTCACCCCACATTATTAACTTTTCCAGCATGCTACAAAGCTCATCTTTTCTCACAGGCATTTATAGAAAAGCTAATAGGATGATCAGGCGAATAGACAGTCTATATTATGAAAAGAAACTAACAGAGATTGGCTTGTTTAGCCTCGCAAAATAAAGGCTGGGAGGGGTATGATTTGTTCTCTATAAATACATTAAGAGGATACACACCAAGAAAAGAGAAGTATTTAAGCTAAAGGACAATGTTGGCACAAGAACAACAGGGTATAAACTGGCCATGAGTACATTTAGGCTGGGAATTAAAAGGGTTTCTAACCATCAGAGGAGTGAGGTTCTGGAACAGCCTCCCAATAGAGGTATTGGGTGGGGGATACAACTCATTTTAAAATAGAGTTTGATAAGTTTATGAATGGAATTGTACGATGTGGTGGTTTGTGAAAGTAAGGGACTGAGCTTGATGACCCAGGACATCCCTTCCTGTCCCAAGTCTTATATCTGTGCTTTTATATGCATTGGAAAGGATTTTTAAAAGGGTTAAAGGTGTAAGTGTAAAGTAAAAAATTCCTTTGCAGGTTGCAAAAGGCCAAAAAACAAACAAACACACACACACAAAAAAAACCCAGGTAAACTCAACAATTCAGCTAGGCTCAAAAATAAAAAACAAAACTGCCGCTCAAGGCCAACACACACAAACAAGCTCCCTGCTGCCAAACAGCCAAAAAGCCTGTTTAAAAACAAACAAACCTAAAGGAGGGTTTGCAAAACAAAAAAAAAATTGCAAAGGCCAGTAAGTTAAAAAACAACAGTCTCGCAACTCTAAAGTTGATATGTTTTAAAACACCTAAACAAGTCGCAAAAGGCCAGTTCAGACTGGCACCAAAAGATTAAAAAAATGAAAATCCCTAAACAAAAACGCCCCCAAAAAACCCCAGGGCTTAAAGCCCTCCCAAAAGCTAAAGCAAGTCAAAATCAACAGCAAACTCTAAACGGCCAGTGCACAAAACAAAACTCCCATCTACCTTCCCCCTCTTCTTACGTGACACCCAGACTTGGCCAGCCTTGGGTTCTGAGTGTGTAAGTATAAAAGTGGGTTAGCACGTGGGCACTAACGCTTTCTTCCTTCCTTTAAGTAACGTAAAAAGCACTCAGCACTCACTGATGTTATTTGGTTAATAAAGCTTTAGAACCAGTCACTTGGTGTGCTCCTTCATCTCCTCCCCTAAAAATCCTGTGGCCTCAGGCTAATCACCTAAAGCCCCAGGCAAATTAATAACATAAATCTGTCACATTTTTGGTGGAGAATCTTTTAGTGGAGACTCTATCACAATGTTATCCAAAATATTCTCTAATCTTATAGTAGCAATTTTGTGTGTGCTTCATTTTAATTATGCAAATATCCTAATTTGTGCATTTAATTTCAATTTGTATATGCTAACTGGATAATTAGATTTTTTTTTTTTTTTTGGACATGCAGAATTGTAGACACAATTGTAGGTTTAGAAACTGTTATTTTAATAAACTGATGAGTAATTGATTGAATTGGGCTATAGAGAAATATTTAGTGCAAGAGTCTCCAAAGTGGGTAGCCCACGTTCACCTCCACACCTAGCTCTGCTGAAGCTACAGTCTCGTAAAATGTGCTGTTTGTCGTATTCTCCCTGTCATCTGGAAATATGGGAGTTGTTATGCTTACTTCAGGCACAACACCTCCTGGTGTTTATGCTGGGGTTGTGTCTCTTTGCACCTCCCCCAACTATGATCTCTTAATTTAAGGCAAAATACAATGTACAATACTTAACTTTTCATGATTGCATCACTCAGTAGCAATACATAGCTTATTATGGATGGGTTCCAAACTAACTCACATCTGGTGCTCCTTAATTGGAACAATAATGGTTGTGATAGAGAGCCCTTACTATCAAATACCCCATTTCGATCTCCACCTCTTCCAAGATCACTTCTGTTCTGCCTTATCATGCCTATATCAAATCATAAGCTAAAGTGTCTCTTTTTTTAAAAACTATTGTTCACAGCATAAAAGAACCCTAACAAATGTAAACAAAAAATTGTTCTTGTTCTGTTGGTACCTTAAAAATATTGTGTTGGTCTTCAGAATACACTAATGTGTTCAACTGTTGTAGGAGCATAATCTCTCTCACTTCCAGTAAAGAACAGTAAGGCCAGTGTATTACATGACCTGAAAGCAAATAAACAAATATATAAGTGTTAGGAAAGGCAAACAGGAGAAAAGATTTTTCTTAATGTTCACGAATCAATATTTTGAATTAATCTTTTTTATTCTCCTATTTTATCACAATATTTCATCTTTAAGGTCAAGGTTCAAAAATAATATATCACTATCAATTCTGGTACATATCGTTGATCAAGTCTTATCAACTAAAATTTACAGATTCAATTTAGCTAACCCCTCTTTTAAGTGAAAGCTATAATTACACAATAGATTGTTGTTAGAACAGTCATGAAACTTTTGCTTCTCTTAGAGAGAAAAAAGTCATCCCATAATTTGAAATTTTCAAGTAATGTTTTCCCTCATCTAGTGCTTCAGTGTATACAGTTGGCACAAGGAAATTGTCATGGGATGTATAGACCCACATGGGCCTGGCAATCAACAAGTAAATGCAAGAACTGCTGGCCAGCATTGATTTGGTAGCCTTACAGGAGGTGGGCGAATGAGGGCTTGTCTACACTTAAAACACTACAGCGGCACAGCTGTGCCACTATAGTGCTTCAGTGTAGACACTATCTACACAAACAGGAGTGATTTCTCCCATCAGCTTAGGTAATTCACCTCCCCGAGAGGCAGTAACTAGGTAGACGGAAGAATTCCATCTACACAGGGACTTAAATTGGCTTAACTGTGACCGGATTCTCGCCCTGCTATAATAAATATTAGAGAGTATGTTGTGCAGCTGATGTTCTGAGCTCATTATCTTTTCTGCCACCTTGTTGACTTCTGGTAGGGTTTGAGCTGCTTTAGTACCCTGAAGTCTTCAGGGCATGCATTATGTTTGTCTGCCAGACAAAGTGCATAGTATCAGTTCTTTTCAGTTTATTCTTGGCTGCCAGTTGCATGCATCATACTGAATAGTCTTGACACCTACCTTGTGGAAACCCTCCTCCCTGAGTCTCAATGTGGATTTTGGTCTGGACAGAACAGTAAAGACAGCTTCAGGACAAGTGTTGGAAGCAAAACTCTGGTCTTTATATATTGAGTGTCTTTGACTCCATAAATTGTTAGGGACTCTGAAAACTTTTGTTAATTTTTGGATGCAAAGATTATTTCTGTCATTTGGTCCTTCCATAATGGGGTGATGGCCAGAGTGGTGAAAAATGACAAGATTTCAGATCCCTTCTAGTCACCTATGGCACCCAACAAGGTTGTGTGCTGGCTCCCACACTTTTCCATTATTTTTTCAACTATGCTTATGGATGCATTCATGACATTGACAGAGGAGTATTTATCCAGTTTCACACTGGAAACTGTTCAATCTGAAACATTTCCATGCTCTCACAAAAATGGCAGATTTTCTCATTAAGGAGCTTTTATTTGCTGATGACTGTGCATTTGTTGTTCACTCAGTTGATGACATTCAATGTATAAATAATCACTTTGCTTGTACACTCAATCACTTTGGTTTCACAATCAGAAACTAAAGAAAACTGAAGAAGTGTACCAGCCTGTGCCAGGAGATGACATGTATACCCTGTTATTAAGGTCAACAACACTCCTCTCTAGCCCATGGAGAACTTTGCTGCCTAGGAAGTATACTGTCACAGAATGCCACCAATTGATTATGAGATTTTATTTCACTAGGAGGGTGGTGAAACACTGGAATGTGTTACCTAGGGAGGTGGTGGAGTCTCCTTCCTTGGAGGTTTTTAAGGCCCGGCTTGACAAAGCCCTGGCTGGGATGATTTAGCTGGGAATTGGCCCTGCTTTGAGCAGGGGGTTGGACTAGACGACCTCTTGAGGTCCCTTCCAACTCTGATATTCTATGATTCTATGATTATCCATCTGATAGCCAAGGTCAGATCTGCATTTGGAATGCAGTCATACTGCAAGGGAATGATAGAGGCATTAAAATGAACACTGAGCTAAATGTCATACTGTGTCAGAGACTGGGACATGCTTATTGATTAGAGCAGAAGTCAGGTCTGGTGGTCAGAGCAGAAATCGGTACCCTGAAATAGGAAACTAATGTCAGAGACCAGAACCAAGGGTCAGAGCCAGAATCAGAAATCAGTGCCAGGAGTCAGAACTGGGTTTGCTGGAATGAGGCAAGGCAGCTGCAGGACTGGAACAAGGCAGTGGCAAGGCTAGGAACAACCAGGTACTCTCACAGGCGTGGGAGAATGATTTGAGCAATGAAACCAATCTGCTGCTAGGTTTCAGAGCTGGTCTGCTGACATTTCACACCAGTCAGGTGGGGTAGCCACTCAGGCAGTCTGCTACAGGCCAGCTGTACTCATTAGGTTGCTTTGAGACTGACTCTGCTTTCAGACTGGCTTTGCATCAGGCCCTGATTCCTGATTTCAAACATTTGTGCTCACAACGCTTCTATATGGGTATGAAACATGGACAACATATCGCTCCCACATTAGGAAACTTTATTAGTTCCATATGTGCTGCCTTCTCTCTGTTTTCAGGGTCAAATGGTGGGACAAGATTCCTAATATTGAAATCCTTAATCTTTGTGGATGTGGCATTCAACTATAAACAATATAAAGACACATTGATCAAGCTTGAAAGCATGTCACTTTGACCTCAGCAACTGGAAAGAAACCATGACAGAGCAAGGCAGAGGCAGATTTGTCATGTTGCCATTAACCTCTTTGTAGCAAGGTGCATTAACACCTTATGTGAAAAACGTGAACAGCGCAAAGCAAGGCAATGCAATTGTCATAGACATCCTGTCCCACAAGTAACTGTGTTTGCATTTCTTGCATTGGTTTGACCTCACATGTGTGTTCACTTACAGTGTTTGCTGAATCCTCATAATTCACAATCAACATTAGATTCCATCATCATTAGGGACCTACCAAATTCACGGTTGTGAAAAACACACCAGAAACCATGAAATCTGATCTTCCCCATGAAATCTGGCTATTGTGGGGGCGGGGAAGGGCAGCCTGGGTCAGACACACCTCCAGGAACCTCCCCTGACTGCAGGAAGCTCCATGGCTGCTGGCTAGGATAGTCCCTGACCTGTACGGCGAGTCTGTGGCTCCAACTGTCAGCCCCCAACCTGGGCAGAGAGACTGCAGCCCCTGGGTGGAAAGGCTGCTGGGAAACACACACATCCCATACCCTGTGGTCCTCATTTCTGCGCTGTTGGTGGTGGTGTCACTGGCTTTAGAACTTGGCGCACTGCCATCAGCCACTGCTATCTAGCTGCCCAGCTCTGAAGTCAGCACCCCTGCCAGCTGCAGTGCAGAAGTAAGGGTGGCAATCCCACAACCCTCACCCCACAATAACCTTGTTATCCCCCGCCCAATCCCCTTTTGGGTTGGGACCCCCACGGCTACAACACCGTGAAATTTCAGATGTAAACCTCTGAAACCATGAGATTGATTATTTTAAAAATCTCATGACCATGAAATTGACCCAAATGGACTGAATTTGGTTGAGCCCTAATCATCATATTTGTCTGCCACTTGGGGATGCCTGGTGGGAGTGGAGAGGCTCCCACTCATTTGGAGACCCTGCAGGACTGGGCTCCAGGGAGTGGAAGAACCAAGACTCCTGCTAATACAGGTCTGTTAGCCCATCAGGGGCAGGATATTATCCATTTCAATACTGACTCAGACATCTCTTTGTGGATCTAGCTCATAATTCCTATTATAGATTTAAAAAAAAAATTGTGATGCATGAGCCAGAAGAATTCAGCTTGACTTTCAAATTCCAGGTTGAGTTTTCAGGACCAAACTTATTGAGTCAGTAAAGTAAACAGAAATGAGAATTAATACACATTGGAAGCAAAAATGTTTACATAGTCACTTTGCAGAGGAGATCCAATGTACTTAATGTCAATCTTGAAAACAAAAGAGGAGAGTAAGATACACTCTCGTTTGACTATCAGCCCCCATGTGAATGGCTTTAAAGCAAACAGTTTCCTGATAGTAACCAAATAGAGAAAAATCAGAAACATATTTAAAGATAGAGATGGACAAGGTTGGATTTTAAAAGTGGTCTCCCATGTGTGAAGCTTTTATTCTTCCCTTTGAGGATCTTTAATTGGCCTTGTACAGTTCCCATTGGGATGCTTTAATATAATTTACTCTGCAGAGAAAAACAGAAAAAAATTCCACCAGTAGAGCCCATTGAGAGCAGCTGATAACCTAATAATGGAGTATCCCCTTGGGTGCCATTCACATGATTCTTAGGGTAAAGACCCTAAGGCACTGAGGTGGCTGCAAGCTATTCCCCTAGCTGATTTTAGATGAAACATCTTGTTTATAGACATGACTGTGCATAGAGAGGCTCACCAGCTGTAGAAAATTCACACCATCTGAATGAACAAAGCCATATCCCTCAGAGTGTAAATAAACTAATTCAAGATTGCTAGCAAATCTGGAGGCCTCCAGATGGCCCCAACAGATTTCTCACTTTGAGAAATATTCCATTGTCCGTAGCTTTTACATTTCTGCCACGGGCCATATTTACACTGATACTCTGAGTTTTGTGTGTGTGTAAACAAATATAACCATATTGAATGCTTGGTTGCAGTAGAAAGGTTTTATCAGCATTAGTTTGGGATAGCAGCATTACTTAGAAATAGTAAAATCATGGATGAGAGGATGTGCAGTGCCCAGCACAATAGGTCCCTAGTCTCAATTGGGACATCTAGGAATTACTATAATAATAATAATAATTAATAATAACCAAGCATATTGGCAGTTCCTGAGCTTTTTTACAGCTTTACTGAACATAGGGACTGCTCTCTGCTAGCCATCCCAATAAGACAAGATCATGGCTCTGTCCCCATTCTGCAGTGGCCTGCTGAGCTGCTCACCACAGAGATGATGACACCGTGGCAACCTTTTACAGGATGATATAGCAGATATTCTTTCTCTGCATATTGAGGCGCTCCAGTGACGCCTGGCAAATCCCCTGGGATGGCATGGCTAAGTACCATCTCAGTACAGGTCTGTTCCTTAATGGCTCAATCTAAAATAGCTTTTCCATACACAAGGTTGTGATTGCAAGGTCTGATATATTGGAACCTTCCAAGGTTAGAATGAGAACCTGCTCTCCAGAAAGGAGTGTTTGGTATTTGACCTTCAGTGTGTCACTAAGGGAAGATTGAATATAGCCAGTCCTATACTGTAAACTTGTATAAACTGGGGAAGTGAGGAGAAGAAGGAAGCATTACTCTGGCAGTTTAAAGAAGGTTAGGAGTGATATAAGTACTTTAAGGAATGTTATGTCTTAGTCCCACATGGGTGAGTGTTGGCATAATCTGTTGGTGCACGGTTCTTCCTAAAAGTAACCCTCAAAGCTAAGCCCACCAGAGACATCTGTTAGTTTCTGTAGGTTAAATACAAGTTGACCGGAATGCCTCAGCAATACTTCAATGATACCCCATAGGAAGAAATATTATAGCAGTCTCACTTCAAATATTTTCTAACTTCCTTTGTTATCCTGACCAAGCAATTCTGACTGTTTTTACTTCTCCTTTGTTGCTACAAGAGTGCAAAGTACCTTATTATCTGTGTAAGTCCCCTTTACATTACCAATATACTTTAAAGTGAGAGAAACAGAATTTATACTCACTTTAAGAGGCTTTTGCACTGCCAGATTAGTGTAAAGAGGCCATAATGTGAATGAGAATCAGGCCCAAAATGACCTCCAAGAGGAAATCATCTAGCAGCCAGAGTTCAGGTTTCCCAGCAATGATTGTTGCCAGTTTTGGGAGACCTTTCTGTAGACTTACCAATGCTCTTAAGTTGTGTGAGGTTGTGTTTTGTTTTTTGCTGAGAAATTCTCAGTGCTCAGGACAATTAAAAATAAATGAGGGACTCTTTGGAAACCTCAATCTACTTGTTGGAATCTAGAAAGTTGGTGGCAGGTATTGATAAGCCTCTGAATCATTGAAAAGCATAAAAAGAAAAATACATATTTTGGTATTAGTACTTTTTAATATATACATGCCCTCACTATGCATATGGTGAATAATAAAGCATACCTCATTAAACATAATTCTGAAATAGTTTACTGATCTAGCCTTTCAACTGAGATTGAGGGTTCATTTATCTGAATTCACTAAGTATATTTTTGGGCACAGTTCTACAGGGGATACCTGCAGTTGAGCTATTGGTAGGATCTGAAAAAGCCGGGTACATTGCCGAGTTTTATCTCTGGGTATCATTTCTGTAGCACCATGTGTGGCATGTTCAGGTCATGACCTGAATTCCTTTGATATATGTAGCTGAAAGGGATAATCACTGCAAATATGAAAATCTACAGAAAAACAAACACTTCATCTCCTTTTGAATGGCAATACTACCTACCTAGTTGTGCACAATGTTTTATCCTACAATGGCATTGTCCTTTGACCAACCCTAGCCTCTGAGGTATTGCTAACTAGGCAGAACCCTTCTTCTCAATTCTAGCCTTCTTTTTCTGAGACTTGCAAGCAAATTCTTCATCTTGATATCCACTCTCTCAATGACAGCTATTTCTCCCCTGTACACATACACATTTCAGACTTTTTAACATCCTACAGATTAAACATTTTTCATTTTTGTCTTTATTTAATTAACAGTTTGATTTAAAGTATCATTTTTTTCTTTTCTTCCATCCTGGTTTAAAGTTCTCTCTCCAAATTATTTCCTGTCCTTTCAGTTTTTAAATGTAAGCATTACATTTCAAACAGTTACTTTAATATAACTACAAGCTATGAAATTTTACATCATTTGTATATGGTTCCTATTAAAATGATAAGCACAGTATATATGATGACTTCCAGTAATGTATTAAACAACATGACTACACATCTGTTGCTTGTTCTAACATATGCAGTGGAGAGTCCTGGTTTACTGTTTTTCTTTTTATATATATAAAGATACCTATATTATACATATTGAGAACAAGCTTATTTATTTGGCATCTGTTACATCTTTCACATTCAGTAGATTTGATTGACTATAGTTTTAATGTGTTTTTTAAAGACCCCACCATGTATAATTTATACCGTGGAATGTTCCACTATTTCAGCTTGTCTTTTAACATGTTTGGCTTCTCCCATCTCCAGACATTCAGCACCAAGAGACTTGTCCTCTATCATTACAGGTTTTTAATGTAGATTTGTCTGTAATATAGTTATTCAGAATAGAATATGCAGTACATATAACTAATCACATAACTCTGTGTGTATATACACATACACACTTCACTGCCATCTTTCTTTTTCACTGTCATCAATTCTTTTTCAGCATACCATCTTGCCCAATTTACCTGTTTATGTACAACTAAGTCATCCATCATGCTTTTTCCTTAGAGCTGCTGAATATGTTTATCTAGCTTTTGAGTCCATGTATTCAAAACCCACCACATCAACGCACACGAGGTAGACAGCAACTAATTTATTGTGTGTACGGTTAGATGTATTAACATCTAGATCTCTATTTTTCTTAACATAAGACATCTAGCATTATTTTTCATCATTAACGGAAATATATATCTGTTCTGCCTTGGACTGGAGAATATGTCTACATCTGCGGTTAGGAATGCGCTTCCTTTATCCGTAAGCTTCTTTAAATAAATTGGGCTAGCCTACTTATAATAATAATAATATAATATACTTGCCTAATCTTGTGTCTGTGCTGGCACTAACTCTTGTCCAGCTCTTTCTTTGAAGGGTGTATACTTCCGAACATACTGTTAATTTGTTGTTAAACATAAGCAAAGCAAAACCAAAAAAATAAATAAAAAACATACACAAAAAAATGCAGCCAACCAGGAACATAAATAAGTTTCAACTTAAGATGAGCAAATACTCTGTGGTTTCATTGTCTCATTTTTCACATGTGACAAGAAAGCCAAGATGCAAGAGCTATGGTTTAATTTGGTCACAGGTTTATTATTTAACTCATCTGGCAACTGTCTGGCAATAACTCATAGTGCAGGTTATGACTTCTTCCTTAATTGTTTCCATTTAGTGGAGGGCTGCCATCAGTCCTCATCCCTTCACATCCCTTCACAGCTGGTTCCAGCCCAAGGCAGTGACCACACTGTCTACACCGCATATGAGAGTTAAAGGGCTGGGGAAACAGGTTGTCTTCTCACTATACCAGACATTAGGAGCACTAACCTCATTCCTCAACTTCTTTAGGGGATGCTTTCCCCTAACTCCATTTCCAATTATGGTTTATTAGAGAATTGTACCCCCTTTGGAACAAATACCTGAAGTGGACATTTGCCACCAGAAGGTGCCAGTAATACTGCAGGATCTCATAGTACTGAAGCAGACTCACTTCTCTGTAAAAATTACGTGTCTTAATCAGGACTAATGCATTATTTACAATTTTATTTCAATATAAGATTATGACAATTGCAGATATGATTATAAATGTGAAACATAAATATATTTTAATTTCAAATCACTAGACCGCTAGAAATGGAGTAATTCTTGGTCTATAATTGTGGTTGCTGTATATTGAAATAGTGATCAGGGCATAGTACACCTCTACCCTGATATAACGCTGTCCTTGGGAGCCAAAAAATCTTACTGCATTATAGGCGAGACGGCGTTATATTGAACTTGCTTTGATCCGCTGGGGCGTGCAGCCCCGCCCCCCGGAGCACTGCTTTACCACGTTATATCCGAATTCGTGTTATATCTGGTCGCGTTATATCGGGGTAGAGGTGTATATTTGTTTTGTAACCGTTCATGTGTTCTCTCTTTTACCTTTTTTTTGATAAAAGTTAATAATTAAAAGACCCCAATGGGAGTAAAATAACAATCTTCCAGTGTACTTTTATAATAATTAGAGTATTTCAGAGGTATCACAATGCCAAATACTAACAAAATAGTAATTTGGAGCAAACATATATACAATATTATGAATGCTGAGGCTAACAAGATGTACATATTGGTAAAGTATTAATAATGCTTGAAGGCCTTTATGATATTTTAAACTAATACTTCAAAGGATTAAATAAACCACATGAAAATTATTCAGATTGTTTTACAGAAGAACAATTCTCTGATATATTCAAATGTATTAATCATATGTAGGTGATAGTGGGGACTAAATGCAGTCATGAGTACAAGACAAAAGAAAAGAGCAAGAAAGAGGGACAAAAAGGGTCCAGATACAATTCACGTATCATTGCATGTACAGTAGTTGTATATTCATATTCATGGTAACCCTATACTTTTAGGAACACTGATTTGTATTTATTTTAAATATAAATCAGATTTACATAGAAGGCTCTCTCAAGACTTGTTTAGATAACTCAGCTTTCTGCTTGTAATTTAAATTTGGACTACAGTTTCCTTTTTTAAAGAATAGGACAACTCTGGATTTTAGCAATTAATTATGTTGTGACTTCAAACTTATTCTGACCTCATATTTCTTAACTGTGAATAGTTTCACTGGGTCTTTTTTATTATATTTCCTTTGCAGCTGTACATTTATCATAATAGCCAAAAAAAAAAGTTTCTTAAAAGATTTTCTGGTGCTATTTCGCCAACATATTCTGCTATCTTTGTCTTTAATCTCTGGATTCTTCCAAATTAGTTTTTTTTTCTATATTTGTATGTATTTCTGTGTTTGGGTCCCTGACATTAAAAACACAGTTTTTCTGGTATGAGCAATTGTTTGATGATATAGTCTAAATTTTTCAAAAACAAGTTAAGGAAATCTCATTGAAAAACAATGGGACTTAAACTCCTAAATCACACAGGTTTGTTTAAAAATTTTATCCAGGGACCCCTTGTGAAATATTTGATGGGGAATATTATGGGGAGTGCATTTGAAATATAAAGAAACTTTGTCAACTAATTCATTTTATTTGTTTTCCCCTGCTCTCCCCACAATACTTAATTAAAATATATACGATCTTTCTAAATTAGATAATATTTTGTTCATTATATATTCATATTTCTCCTTATTTCTTTCAGTTTATTTATTAGTTATTAGAGCTCATATAGTTAGATGCCTCAGAGAGTATTTAACTCTCTAATCCTCAAAGTATGTTTTCAGCAAGCCTGCCAGACTTAGGTAACACTTGAATTTTTTCCCAATGTATTAGAGGCAAAGTAATTGTATATTTTCCATTATATGACCCACATAATTTGGCAAAGTTAACCTTCTGGCTGTCTGCCTCAAACCCTCTCTCAAGCCCTTCTGCTCTTATCCTCAGATCAGAGCATTCCTGTCCTCCTCTACTCTTACTGCTGCCCCGTACTGCTCCTATCTCTTCACCTCAGCCTGACCCTCTTTCCTTTCCCTCACTGCTCCTCACTTTTTCACATAATAGTCAGGCAGTTTCCTCCATTTCCATGCTTTCTGGACATGAGGAGGGGAAGCACTGAGAGCCCTGGAGACACCATTTCCCTGTTCTCAGTGCCCATGGTCAATGTCACAGAGGCTCCCAGAAGGTGGCAGAAGTAATTGCTAAATAAGTCCTGTTTAGCCCTTGAAACCCTGGGCAGGAGCATGCCCAGTGGAGACAAAATTATCGAAGATTTAAGAGACTTCTAGGTCAGCAAAATTTAAGTGGATTTTTACAGGAAGTACAAAAGGCAACTCCTGCAGATGATCTCCTAACAAAACTTAATTCCCTACTCCCAAGTAGAGTGGCACTTAGAGCTTCTCAGTAAAATGAATGTAAGAATTTTACAACATGAGAAAAAAACAACACATTTTCTCCTGTGTATTTATAAGCAGCTGAACCATTTTTGCTGAAACATAAAAAAAAAATAAAAATAAAAATAAACAAAGCAGTTTGATGCAGGTAGCCTGCATGAAAAATGTCAGCCCAGACAGTTAAAATTTGGTAAAGTTATAAGCAACTAACATCAGTAAAACCAATAAAATTTTCTAATGAAAAGTGTTAGGCACCCTTAACTATAGGCATCATTGCCAGCTCTACCTATAATTTGAAATATTTCCTTGTGTATGTTCAGGTCAAGTTTCAATTCAAATTTATCTTAATTGTATGTGGCTGCAGTTGCCAGGCATTCCGAAACCATCTCAAATAATCTCTTGAGACAAAGTGCAGACTTGCCACATGCCTCTTTTCAGTTTGAAATTAAAAAAAAATAAACCATTCATAATTATATCATGGATGATTCAGTACTTGGGAAATGTAGCTGTACCTACTGGAAAAAGCCACAGCAAATTTCAGATTTTCTAATGTGTAAAACAAACATTTTCTGTCTTTTAAAGGAAGGCTTCTGAAAAAGTTAAGAAATATTCAAATATTATTGAAGAGAAGCTAGTTCTAAATGAATCCTCCTTGATTAGAATGGATCAAGTTTGGCATAACATCATTAAGTCTATTAGCAAGGGCTCTGATGAGAATTTTACAATATATGTTAATTATAGAACTGGGTCAATAAGCTGTATAAAATTCAGGGTCTTCAGAGTCTGAAAATCAGTACAATAAGAGTAATTCTTAGATTTAGAGTTTGGAATGTTCCAATTAAAAACTGATAACTAAGTAACAAGCAACAAAAGTTGTTTTGCCTATATGATATTCCTTATTAAAATCTATGGGAAAATAATCTAATCCCTGGCATTTACCATTTGAAGAGAATTAATCTTTTCCTTTAGCTCATCAGCAGAGGAATCTTCCTCCAAGTTGGCCTGCTAATCCTTCTTCAGTTTTGGAAACAGACTATATTTTTCTAAAAGTAATTTAATGTTACAAATTCTGAGTTACTAAGCCTTTTTCATAATCTCTTAAAGGTTTCAGTTCTTTCTTTACTGAATATTCCAATAGCAGCATACAAGATTTTTTAGACCAATTTATTTAATTTATCTCTGCTTGTGAGCCTATGAATTATGTACTTGCTTTCTCTTCTAACTCCAGCATTTTTGCTTTAATTGACATAAAGAAACTCTGCTATAGCATTGTGTACATTGTTGACCTAATATTTCACCTGTGTAAATCTCATTACGGTTGGTTTGATCTGATGGCAGATTTATGTATGTTATCTTTAGGTCTGAAGATTCAAATTGTATGGTGTTACCACTCCCTTATTAGTATTTTTAAGTTTTTATAGGATGTAATTAGAGTAAACCTTCTCTAGAGATTTTAAAATTATTTGTGTTTCTGAAGAATGGTCATGGTGGGTTTTCTTATTACTACATGAGGCATAATACAAAATTTGTTCCAGGCAATGAGTCTTTCCATCAACTTTGGAATGGACATTAGATTAGAACTTAAGAGAACAGTTTCTGTGTTGTTTGCAATCACACTTATTTATATTCAGGATCCAAGTAATTTTAGTTACATTTCTTCCAAAGTCAACAAATATCTTCCTGTACATGGAGCCTCACATCATAACATTTTAAAAAGTCAAAAATCCATTCTATTTCTTTTATTCCTCCCCGCTCCCAACAAGGATTATACACAATTCAATATAGATCTTTTAATGCTGATTTTATTCATGCAAGTATGTTTCCATGGATACAACTATGAAGTTCATTTCTGCTGCAATTTCAGTAAAAGTCATCTGTGTACCTCAACACCACCACAAATCAACTTTTCTGCATGTGGTAGCAACTGCATGTGATTCGATCAGGGGTTATCTCTGAAGATCATTTCTGTATTTTCTTTTCCTAGTAGAATATCAAAGTGCAAATTTAACATATACATAATACATAACAACCTATCTGTAAAAAATAATGTTGTTCAGTGAAGATTTTTCATTTTGAAAAATTATGACATAATCATAACATTTATGACACGCCCCACTCTCACCACTTATGTGCATCCACAAACTTGTAAAGGAGCGGTTGTGTACATGTGTCTTTGCACTTGTGAACATGCACGTATAGTACATCCATCCTTGCAGAATGACACAAGAACACATTGCCATCCTTTGTGTATGTGAAGATAATTATAATTACTTGATTAAATTATTTCTTATAAATCTACAAGCAATTTAAAATGAAGTATGCTTAAAAAGAGTAAAATTGCAGTTATTTTGGAGATTAAATGAAAAATGAAAATGCAGTACAAATAAAGATAAGCAATGATCAAAGGACTGAACACAAATAATGTGGGCTCAAGGATAAACAAACACAAGAAAAAATTATGTTTAACACAAATATGTGAAAAAATAGGAACCAATTTAAAGGGGTTATGAAAGGTATCTGCTTGGGTCAACTGATCCATTCAAGTTTGATGAGGTGAATCTCTGAATAGAACATCTTTGGAAGAATGATAGCTATTATAAAAAGCAAATTCCTCCTTTGCTTTAAAAGCAAAAAAACAAAACATTTTTCCTACCTACCTATATAGTGCAAAAGCACTTCCATTTTTGTATCTCAGTGTGACATCTGTTTGGAATTCTTTTCTTTAGTTTCATCTGCAATGAGAAATGAAATAATAACATCATTAATTTTTGTCCATCTAAGATTTTCCTTCTGGTAGCAAATAATGATAAAAGTGATTTTATTGGTTCTTCCTAACCCCAAACACTTCTCCAAAGTTTTTTAGGACACTCTGACATCTGAAAATGGAGTTCAGTACTTGTATCATATGGGTGAGAAAGTTTCCAGTTCTCATAAGTATAAGGCCTGGTGTACACTCAAAAATTAGGTCAGCATAACTATGTCACTCAGACATGTGAAAAATCCACAGCCCTGAGCAGTGTATTTAAGCCAGCCTAAGTCCCCATGTAAACAGCTCTAGGTCAACAGAAGTTATTGTCTAGTTATTGCCTCTTGGGGAGATGAATTACCTACACCGATGGCAGAAGCCCTCCTGTTAGCGTAAGTAGGGTCTACACTGAAGCACTGCATTTTAAGTGTAGACAAGCTCCAACTCTTGTTCTGGACAACTCCATTGTTCCTGAGAAGTGCTGCTGTCATAGAGAGTCCTGGCTGCAGTTGTCAACACATAGCACTTTATATGTAATTATATTATATTCTGAAAAGTCAGAGGAGAGGGGGGGCAAACAATGGAAGACATATTACCACATATAGACTTATGAAAAGTCTGGGGGTCACAACTTCCCCCTACCCCAAACCAAATGATGCCCCTGACCCAGTTTGACCCAGTTATTTGAGCACTCTGAGATAAGTACGAATACCCAGATTCAATGGGACTCCTTACTCACGTTAGATATATACTTAAATATGTTGCTAAAGGAGGGTCTGAGATCAAGAAATGTAATCAAATTAAAAAGCAAAAATGTTCTTAAATTATTTTAAAATGTCTGTCAATATTCTTTTATATTCTTTTTCTCTTTGTCCTCTTATGCAGGAGTAAGATCAGAAGAAAGGCTAGTTAATACCAAGTGAAGCTTAGCTTATTTGGAAGGTATTTCTGTTAAATGTGAATTAAAGTTTGTACTTTCTCATTTTACTTGGATTATTTCAGGTGAGGATCTGCCCCAAACTTGCACAAATTATCACATAATTTACTATTGTTGGAAGGAAATGGTACTTTTAAATTTAGAGGTTAGAAATTATGGCTATGCTTTCAGCAGACCACTAACAACTTCAAAAAAATACATACAAGATTCATAATAGCTGCATTCAAATTGTCAATTCAGAAAATCATGATTTATTAAAGCTATTAGGAGATTACTTCATTAGCTACATATGGTCTATGGCTATTAGTAAGTATTACTGACAAACAAAATGTATGTACCATATATGGCCACATTCTCAGCTACGATAAATCAGTGTAGCTCCACTAACTTCCTTACCTGAGGATCTGGGCCTTGAGTATTTAGATTTGGATTCATCCAATTTAAATATAGCAGGTAATGATTTCGTGGTTTACTTGAGCCAATTATTTTTAAAAATGATTATATAAAGTTAAGCTCATAAATCATATTGATGTAAACAGAAACTGCTGGGTGGTCAGGCCACTTATTTAGAAACCTAAAAATGGATTTAGGACCCTAACAATAGACATCTAGTTTTGAAAAATCTTAGCAATGTAGTACATAGTACTACAAGTTCTATTAGCTTGGGCCACTTTCAAAAGTTCCAGGCATATTTATTATGTTAATAATAACAAGAAATATGGTACTCTCCTCATATAACTGAAATGATTAATATCTCCAGTGTACTGTAGAAGGCTGTAGTAATCCAATTATTTAAGGTTTTTGCTTTACAAAAATTAGACATGTTGCTCTATCTAAAAGCTAAGTGCAGGGATTTGATAAAACAAGATTTCAGAATTAGAACCCTGTCCTGCAAGATGATGGGTGCCTCCTGCAAGGAGTTGAGTGTACTCAATTTCTGTTCAAGTTTACAAGGAGAGCACTTGGCATATTGCTGGACTAGGGCATTGATGGGACAAATCTTACTAGAACTGATCAGGAATTTTCCATCAATTGTTTAGTCTATGGAAAATGCATCTTGCATAAAATCATAATTTTCCATTGGAAAATGTCAATGTTGTTGGAATTTTTCAATTTTGTCCCTTGGGAAACATGAACCGGTTTGGTATTGATCTGTTTTACTCAAATTGAAACATCAGTTTATTGAACCGAATTGAAACATTTTGTTTTGGGTCAGTTCAAAGTTAATCTGTTTCTGCCCGAGCTGCAGCAGTGCTTCATGGGAGTTGTAGTTTGGGTGCAGGGCCGGCTCCAGGGTTTTTGCTGCCCCAAGCAGCGGGGAAAAAAGAAAAGCCGCGATCACGATCTGTGGCAGCTCCACTGCGCCACTTTCTTCTTTAGCGGCAGGTCCTTCCTCTGCCCAATCGCGGCTGAAGAGCCCGAAGTGCCGCCCCTTCCCCTTGGCCGCCCCAAGCACCTGCTTGATCAGCTGGTGCCTGGAACCAGCCCTGTTTGGGTGCCTGCTGCCCCTGTTCTCCTTTATGTCAGTCAGGCTCCCTGGCTGGACTATATCTCCATGATGCACTGTGGTTTCCACTCTGGCTTTACCATGGCATTCCATCATTGGAGTCCCATGATCTCAGTGCAACATGGTAGATGTAGTCAGGCCAGGGAAAGAATGTGACATTAGTCACTTGAAGCATACACAGTTCAATATCGAACAGAGACAAAATTAAATGTTATAATTCAATTCAACTAACAGAAATGAAATGGTTTGATTTTGGAACACCAAAACATTTTATTTGGATCAAAAATGTCAAAATGAAGGTTTAGATACTTCCACATAGATATGTTTCAGCACTTTTCCAAAGGTTGGAAATTCTGATTTTTTTGAGCGATACTTCTACTTTTACATGTGTCATTCTTTGGGCAAATCACATAAGATAAGCAAGATTTGGCTCATTATACACACTGAAACATGCATTTAAAATTTATAAGGCATTTTTGGGCTCATGGGTGTCTGTGAAATGTATACAACATTCTGTTCTTTAACAAAATACTAACAAAAAACAAGCAAACAGAAAACATCCAGGGCACTTAATGAACACTAAAAATATTCTCCAGTATATATATTCTTATCAACACAAAATAAAAAGATAACAGAGAGGTTATTTGCAGTTTCTGAAAAATTCAGACAAAACAAGAAATGGCAACAAATGTATATCTCTGTTTTACCTAAATAGATAAAAGAATATCCAAAAGAATTGCAGTGAGAAGGTGAATAATACAGACTTTAAAGCTTTCTGCTAAATGCTTTATGTAATTCCTAATAACAAATAATGGAATATTAAAAACATTCATCCATATTTTATTTTTATTTGAAAACCAGACAGCCTTTATTTTATTATAATAGTCAAGCTGATGGATACTGCTGCAGGAATATATTGGGACTTTCTACAACCAATTGCTTTCACATGGTGATAAATTTCTGGAAAAATATAATTCTTTTGAGTGGAAATATACTATTTTTCATCTGAGCTTAGCATTATATAGTTTTGAAAAGCATGAGAAAAATACACCTTCTAGGTAAAATTAGAATTAGAAGGTGGGAAAATATTCACACCACACGATCCATTGTCAACAGCCAAGTTCTAAGATACAACCCCATTTGCTCCAATCCCTCAGACAGAGACAAGCACCTTGAAGATCTCTATCAAGCATTCTTAAAACTACAATACCCACCTGCTGAAGTGAAAAAACAGATTGACAGAGCCAGAAGAGTACCCAGAAGTCACCTACTACAGGACAAAACAGAACGACACTAGCCGTCGCCTTCAGCCCCTAACTAAAACCTCTCCAGCACATCATCAAAGATCTACAACCTATCCTGAAAGATGATCCCTCACTCTCCCAGATCTTGGGAGACAGACCTGTCCTCGCTTACAGACAGCCCCCGACCTGAAGCAAATACCAGCAACCCCACACCACAGAACAAAAACACTAACCCAGGAATCTATCCTTGCAAGAAAGCCCGATGCCAACTCTGTCAACATATCTATTCAAGTGACATCATCATAGGACCTAATCACATCAACCATGCCATCGGGCTTGTTCACCTGCACATCTACCAGTGTGATATATGCCATCATGTGCCAGCAATGCCCCTCTGCCATTTACATAGGCCAAACTGGACAGTCTCTACGCAAAAGAATAAATGGACACAAATCTGACATCAGGAATCATAACATTCAAAAACCAGTAGGAGAACACTTCAACCTCTCTGGTCACTCAGTAACAGACTTAAAGGTGGCAATCTTGCAACAAAAAAGCTTCAAAAACAGACTCCAATGAGAAACTGCTGAACTTGAATTAATATGCAAACTAGATACCATCAATTTAGGCTTTAATAGAGACTGGGAATGGCTAAGCCATTACACACATTAAATCTATTTCCCCATGTTAAGTATCCTCACACCTTCTTGTCAAACTATCTGAAATGGGTCATCTTGATTATCACTACAAACGTTTTTTTTTTTCTCCTGCTGATAATTGCTCATTAATTAGCCTCTTAGAGTTGGTAGAGCAACTCCCACCTTTTCATGTTCTCTGTATGTGTATATATATCTCCTTACTATATGTTCCATTCTATGCATCCGATGAAATGGGCTGTAGCCCACGAAAGCTTATGCTCAAATAAATTTGTTAGTCTCTAAGGTGCCACAAGTACTCCTGTTCTTTTTGCGGATACAGACTAACACAGCAGCTACTCTGAAACCATTCATTTTTATGTGCTTTTATATGTTTTTAGTACACCTCTATCCCGATGGAACATGACCCAATATAATACAAATTCGGATATAATGTGGTAAAGCAGTGGGGAGCTCCAGGCCCTTTAAAGCCACCCAAGCCCTGGTGCTTTACCGCGTTACATCCAAATTCGTGTGGTGCCCCGGGCCCTTTAAATCACCACCCAAGCCTGGCTGCCAGAGCCCCGGCGGGGATTTAAAGGGCCCGGGGCTCCCCGCAGTGGATGGAGCGCTGGGCCCTTTAAATCACTGCCGGGGAAGTTGGTCCAGTCCCGCACAGTGTACTGGCTCTTGCTAGTACGCCGTACTGGACCGAACCCGATATAATGCGGTCTGACCTATAAGGCGGTGAGATTTTTTGGCTCCCAAGGACCGCATTATATCGGAATAGAGGTATACATTCAAATTGGTCATAGCAAACTTTTAGATATTAGTAGATTTCATTCCCATTGAAATAAATGGTTTTACTCAAATCAGTGGACCTACAGGTAGTGAGTAAAAGTTAATCACATGACTTTGCAGGATTGGAGCCTTGAGTTTAGGCTGTCAGACTAATACAGAGGATTTAACTACACATCTACCATTAAAATTATTGCAAGTTGTGCATCTAAATGCCCCTTCCTATATTGAAAATCTGAATCTATTTTTATTTCCATGGATCAAATCCTCTTAGACATCAAAGAAGATTGAAAATCCTCATTGAACTTTTATTAAAGAAACTTATGTAATCCTGTTTATTGGACTAATAGTTTAGATTTTGCTTTCCCTTACTTTCTGAACATTTAAATTCACAAACTCAAAGTTATGCTAATGCTACCTTGTACACAGAATAAGATTTTATATTTTAATTTCAATAAATTGGCTTTGACTGCACATTTTGTCAACTTCATTCATTAGCTCCTTGATATTTTATACCTGAAAAGGTCTGAGGTTATCTTTGTCTCCAATTTAAATGCTGAATAGAAACTCGAAGGGTTTCCCAATCCATCTGTTTGTGTAATTATATCATGATTTAAATTGCTAGGTAATAGCAGTATTAGTAGTCTGCGTTACTTGAGGCAATACCTGTGTTTTTCATGTAAAGTCGACCATATGTCATTGTAATTTGTGCCATATTTTTTTACACTCTTTGGGTAAATTGTTTTCCAAAAAGGATAGATATTTGTGTTCCTACATTTGTTCCAAGTTTTAAGTGAATATTCAACATAGGATGTGATGTATTTAGGGCAATCGATTAATCGCAGTTAATTCACACGATTAACTCAGAAAATTAATCGTGATTGAAAACAGTAATCGTCATTAATCACAGTTTTAATCGCACTGTTAAACAAGAGAATACCAATTGAAATTTATTAAATATTTTGGATGTTTTTTCTACATTTAGATATATACTGTATTCTGTGTTGTAATTGAAATCAAAGTGTACATTATTTTTATTACAAATATTTGCACTGTAAAAATGATAAGCAAAAGAAATAGTATTTTTCAATTCACCTCCTACAAGTACTGTGGTGCAATCACTTTGTCATGAAAGTGCAACTTACAAATACAGATTTTTTTTTGTTACATAGCACTCAAAAACAAAACAATGTAAAACTTCAAAGCCTACAAGTCCACTCCGTCCTACTTCTTGTTCAGCCAATCGCTAAGACAAACAAGTTTGTTTACATTTACAGGAGATAATGCTGCCCTCTTCTTATTTACAATGTCATCAGAAAGTGAGAACAGCCATTTGCATGGCACTTTTGTAGCCGGCATTGCAAGGTATTTACGTGCCAGATATGCTAAATATGCATATGCCCCTTCTTGCTTCAGCCACCATTCCAGAGGACATGTTTTCATGCTGACGACGCTCATTAAAAAATAAGTGCTAATTATATTTCTGCCTGAACTCCTTGGGAGAAAATTGTATGTCCCCTGCTTTGTTTTACCTGCATTCTGCCATATATTTCATGTTATACAGTCTCAAATGATGACCTAGCACACGGTGTTCATTTTAAGAACACTTTTACTGCAGGTTTGACAAAACACAAAGAAGGTACCAATGTGAGATTTCTACAGCACTCATCCCATAGTTTAAGAATCTGAAGTGCTTTCAAAATCTGAGAGAGACGGAGTGTGGAGCTTGCTTTCAGAAGTCTTAAAAGAGCAACACTCGAATGTGAAAACTACAGAACCCAAACCACCAAAAAAGAAAATCAGCCTTCTGGTGGTGACATCTGACTCAGATAATGAAAATGAACATGCGTCGGTCCACACTGCTTTGGATTATTATCGAGTAGAACCTGTCATCAGCATGGGCGCATGTTCTCTGGAATGGTGGTTGAAGCATGAAGGTACATGTGAATCTTTAGCGCATCTGGTACATAAATATCTTTCTACACCAGCTACAACAGTGCCACGAGAACGCCTGTTCTCACTTTCAGGTGACATTGTAAACAAGAAGTGGTCAGCATTATCTCCTGCAAATGTAATCAAAATTGTTTGTCTGAGCGATTGACTGAACAAGAAATAGGACTGAGTGGACTTGCAGGCTCTAAAATTTTACATTTTATTTTTGAATGCAGGTTTTTTTTGTACATAATTCTACATTTGTAAGTTCAACTTTCATGATAAAGTGATTGCATTACAGTACTTGAATTAGGTGAATTGAAAAATACTATTTCTTTTCTTTTTGAAAGTGCAAATACTTGTAATCAAAAAATAAATATAAAGTGAGCACTGTACACTTTGTATTCTGTGTTGTAATTGAAATAAATATATTTGAAAATGTAGAAAACATCCAAAATATTTAAATAAATGGTATTCTATTATTAACAGTGTGATTAATTGCAATTAAATATTTAATTGCTTGATAGCCCTAGATATATTCTAATTTAATATGAGTATTGGGTGTTTCTCTTTAAAGTAGAATAAGGTAATTCTCTGCTTGAAGGTTCCTTTTTTCACTTACAATTCTGATAAAAATCTTTTTTCAACTGTTGGTTGTAATCATTGCACTTTATAAACATTCAACATGTGGTAAACATGTTAGTAGAAATGTAGAAAAAAAAACTGTATGTTTCCTTTGTAAAGTTTGAGTTCTACATGATACTCCACTTCTTCCTCCCTTGTGCCCCTCTGCTGGGGATGTCCAGAGTCTTGATAGGAAGCTCAGTTCCTGCTCCCTTATTAACATTCTTGTGGGCAATAGCTGTTTGAAGGTATGTGGGCCATGTTTAGGCCAGGCTGGGCAATATGGGAATCATGCTGCACCCTCCATCACAATGGCAAAGCATATGCATCCTGCGAGCTCCAAGTTGGAACTTGAAGTATAGTTGAATAAAACAAATATTATTCAGGAGGCATAAGCAATATCACAGGCCTTCCAAACCATGAGAGTGATAACAGAGATTTCAGAACAGGAAAGAAAAACTTCATCTTTCTAAGAGTTTCAGGAGATTATACTGAATACACAAAGAGATGTCTGAAATCTTACTCCAGGGGATTTTGGATGTCGTTTGTCATATTATATGACAATAATGACTTAAGTTCCCTATGCAGATCTCACCTCCACAGCACACATTTTTCTGTAACGGTGTAACATGTATCAAGTGTACACATGTCCCCTTCCAATAAAACTCTAAAATTTCTTAGACCTTTATGCAAGATGGTGATGGTGGTGGTATGTGGAAGGGATGGAGAGCATAAACACATCTGAGAAGTTGCCAGAAAAATTAGATTTATCGTAAAAGCTAGGAATCTGGCAAAATAAACAACTAAAACAGGAAACCTGGAAGTGCTCTCTTTGCTGTAATGGATACTGTCAAGTTCAACTGGCTCCAAAAAGTAATCCTTCTTTAGGAGCAAATTTTCAGAAAAGAAACTTTACTTTTAAGCATGCAATTTTCACCCATATTTTTGTGTCTATATAACGAATGAATCATTGCACCTGTTACTGATTACTAGCAGTGATTCAAATTAAGTCCTTAGAAATGCAAGATATTGAATTTTTCCTGCATTTAACTTTGTGGGAGCAAACAGTGATGTCCATGAATAAGAGGATTAACCTCCACAATGTTCACACTATGCCACTAAAAGTGCTCACATCCCAAAATATAATTGTTAGATTTAATTTGAAGTCTATCAACTTTAAATTTCTCTTTTGTTCATTTCTCCTTTATACAAGACACTATGAAAAAATCCATTTCTTTCTTGTGAATTTCAAGTAATCAGACTAAATGCAATGGAATAAAACCCCACTTATGATATGACCTTATACATATAACAATAGGAACATTTACATTGCAAGCAATTTGGGGCCAAGTGACCAACGCTTTGATTTTTTTATTCATAAGTAAAATGCTGTGGGCATATATGTATGATATGACAAGCATTCACTCCTTTCTTTCCTAATTTCCAATCTGGGTATGTTCACTCTATAATTTTACAGGTTTTCAGGTATCATGGAGACCTAGCCTCCTAAATTGCTTAGGTGATTTGAAATTGTACCTGTAATCAATAGAGACAACCACCTCCACATACAAATCTGAGGGCAGACTTGGCCCATAATTTACTTTCATTAACCAAGAGTTTTACTTGAAACAATAACTAGAAGTGTTAACTTGTGCCATTACTAAAGATCCAAATTTCAATGTTTTTGTTTCCTTCGGTTTTGCCTGAAAAAAAAATCTATCATTTTGTTTCATATTGTTTTCCAAAACCATCCAAATTTTGCTTCATGTGAAATTCAATGAAGTGACTATTTTCCGATTGAAAACATACAAAAACAACTAACTTCCATACATTTTAGATAGTAAGAATGTCTGCTCAAAAATGAGCTCAGTTACACACTTGTAGTATATAATTTTTGGAGATGCTCAAGTCCCATAGTGATGGCTGCTATATAAGATACTATATATAGGAAAAGCTCATTCACTGGAATGAACTACTATGCAGAAATGGGCTCATTATTGAGTTTGTAAAAAATATATCGAAAATAAGCAGCCAATGAGTGCTTAGCATATGTTTAGAGAGGTGGGCTCCTGAGGTTTTCCAGTTGTCGGAATGATCCATAATGTAAATTAGAACAGCCTAAATACTGCTGTCTTCTTACACCATGTGTCAACAGCTCCCAGGACCATTCTAGCAACTGGGAGTCGCTAGGGCCCTAGGAATAACACAGGTGCATGCCCTTTTTTACACCAGCCCCATCCTCTGCATTAACAGCCTGGAGTAAGAATGGCACAGGATTCACTACAGTGACTCTGTGCCTGACAAGGATTTCCCTACACAAAGAAAATCCTACAGTGGCTAGCTAAGCCAGCTTCCAGGCTGCTTTGTGCTGCCAGAGTGGCACAAACCAGCTGGAGCACAAAGGAGGATCTGGACCCATAATTGTAGTTTTGCATTTCATTATGTGCCCATTTACACAATGCATTAGTCATGCTGCAGTATCTTGTGATAATTGTGCATGTCTAATGCTGATTGTCACTGTATTAAATAGAATAATTTCACTTACTGACCAGCACAGTGTCCAAAATCCCATTTCTGGTATGTCAAGTAATAAACTAATCGGATGGCAGTTGTGATAGAATGAGTTGAGTTTTCCCCTAGCTGTAGCAGAAAGGGTCTCTGTGGCAAGTATGCTGATTCCATCCACTATGATTGTGAAGGGGAAGACAAATTATCCAATTCTAAGCACACTGCTCCAGGCAATACAAACGAACAGGCTGATTAATCTAACTATATGGGAGAGATACTTTTTTACTTGGAGAGGTCACCTAAAATAAATAACATTGAACTAAGAACAGAGATGAACCAAATCAGTATGGAAAAGTTTGTGGTGCTTTTAATGATGAGTACCAGACAAGGATGAGTATTTTGCTAGCTGCAGTGGAAAGATACAGTTTTAACTCCATCTCTTATATAAAATATCCCTGTCATCGTTTCCCTTATACTCACTTCTCTCTGGTCCTTATATTTTTCTTTTGTGTTTCTCTAACACCAATCCTTTTTGAAACACCTTCTGGGAGAATACATCTTTGTCTGTACCCTTGTGACTGACACCTCTAAAAGGGAATAAGAATCCCAAACCCCTTTTCCTTCCATTACCTATACTCAGAAGTTTGAAGCATGTTTTATTAAAAACAGAGAGGAAATGGTAGTAAAATAAAAGAACAGATTGTAGAACATGCCTAGATTTTGGGCTTGTCTACACAGGGAATTATTCTGGAACAGCTATTCCTGATTAATTCCATGTGTGAATGCTGTTATTCTGGAATAAAAATATCCACACATGGAGTGAATCAGCAATAGTTCATTCACTTTAAATCCACACCCTATTTTATTCTAGATTAAACTCTTAGACAAGACAAGCTCTTAAAGAGGCTATAAACAAAACTAGTTAAGGAAATTTCAGTTTAATTACAGAATACAAAAGGAAAAATACATTGTATTTCTCGAAAGCAATGCCCGCTTATTACCCTCTTTTGACAGAAACCAGCTGTCAGTAGTTCATCTCCCTTCTTTTTCATCTAGAGTTTCTCTACTCAGTGTCTCTGGAACTTTTTTCCAAGTCCTGGGTTCAGGTGCAGCCCTTTGCTGCTCATGGGGAGGGAAGAAGTTCCACATTCATTATTAGATCTGGCATCTGATACTAAGTGTGTTTGTCTTGTAGTTCTAGTTTGTTGTTATTATTTTATTTATTTGTTTGTTAATTATATTCTGAAAGTACACACTTCTTTAAACATTTTTATCCTCTTAGTCTCAAGGAAATTGTCCATTGTGGTACTAATTTATTTCCTTATTTCCTGGCCAAAAGGACAAATTTTGGCCTAAGTGATATCTGCTCCATATTTTTGTTTGCTTTTAGAAATGTAGTTTGTAGTGTTTCATACTGTAGCTTTGTTGTTAATATAATTCTGCTCCATATTAAATGTTAGATAATGACAGATCCCAAACATCTCTGCAACACTTCCACAGAAAGAAAATGGAGTGGTTCATCATAAAAAGTCACAGTTCTACTTATGGTTAGGATATCTCTTCACTATTGTTTTATTCCACTGTCACTTTTTCCCCACGTGCTTTTTATGGTATTTAACATATAAAAGGCTGTGATGAATTTGGAGCTGCTCTGTAATAATTTATGAATACAGTAAAGGATGTTTTCTGTATGACTATATTGGTTTATCTCAACAGGAGTCTAGCTGGAAAAGCAAGTGGGAAGGAAAAGAATGGCTCCAGATTGCCATCCCTCAGCAAATACTTAAAAAGTTATTAAGGATCAATGGCAGAACTATTAGTTTTGATGATTTTGCCTCTGTGTCCAAAAATGGTTTTGACCAGGAAAGAGGCCCAATAACACAGAACTGTTGCAGGGGTTAAAGGGACATTCTGTCTCAAGAGGACAGTTATTCAGGGGAACCAGATGGAGACACAGAATCTGCTGGTGGGGACTATAGAGAAGCTATAGAAGGATGGTATGCCTCTAGGTAACATTGGACATGTATGTAGACAATTTGTTATAAAATCTTTTTTTCTCTAAAAGCTTTGTTCCTCTTGCTAAGATAAGCAATACTTTGGTTTTTAAAAAGGCTGTTTGATCGCTTGATATCACTAGTCAGAGTCAGACTCCCTAAGGGAAGAACCACAGGTGTCTGAATTCAGTTGGATGTGCAGGGTTAGAATGTTTGATATACAGAATACTGTAGCCCAGATCCTGGCCTAGGAAATAGAGAATTATGTAATTCCACCTTGGGATAGGTAAAGGTATTAGGCCTGACACCCGAGAATGGTGTGCACGCTCCAAAGAGGAAATAAAGATGCAAATAGAGTCACTTGTTTAAATAAGTAGTAATTGAAGCTTAAAATCTGAAAAGCCAAAAAATAGCAGATGGTTTTGAGTGTAGTAATGTATTGACACAGAACTGCTTTCAAAATTCTCAATTGCATTTTTGCTTGATACACCTGTCACTTGTTAGCATTGTATCTGATTTCAGCAAGGAAGACTCATAGGCTCAGAATAAGACTTCTAAACAATTATGTGAGTTTTCCTCTTAATCTTTTTACCTCCTCACAGTAAAAATAAATCATGAGAGCAATTAACCACTAAAACTGAATGATATAAACAGTTTAACAAATACATTAATAAAAATCTAAAAGCATCATAACATAATTAATGGAAAAGTTTGTAATTCATTTGTATTGAATATTTAAATTGTACAATAGTAATAGAATAGATTTTACTCACTTCCTAGCTAATATTGTCTGATTCATTTGTTTTGTAATTTACAAGTTATTTGTTTTAGAAAATATACTAAATATATTAAACTAGCTTTTGGTAAGTTGTTTTAGAAGGTTGTGATGGGGGGGTAGGGAGGAGTAGAGGTGCCTTTAAATAGTTTTAAACCTGTTATTTTATTTGGTTTCTACTGCCAGAAATTATACAACCCCTGACTGCCTCAACCACAGTTGTAAGAACAGAAATTCCAGTGTCTGCTCTTGCTGATTTTTCAAAGTAAACTAGAACTAAAGAGTTAGTTAGTAGATCTGCGTCTGCATAACTGGCTCATTAGCCTGTGTTGTTTCTTCAGCTTGCCCAACAGTCTCATATACAGGCTGATTGATATTAAGGAGAGGACTTAGCCTTGTGGGACTCCACTGATGAGGACTTTGGAGGTGGAAGAATAATTGTTCACAATGACCTGTGGGTTTGGCCTGTGTGGAAGAACCAGAGCTATTTCAGAGTGTTTGTGTGCACCTTGGGAGCTTTTTGGAGTTGGGTCAGAAATATTTAGTGCATAGAAGTGGAATGAAACAGGCAATGTCCTACTAATATGTTTGAACCCTTACCTAAAACTTTGACTTCAGTCTCTACCGAGGCTCTCAGTAGAGTTATGGTGATATGTTCTATAGTCTTGAGCACTTCATTGCTAGGACATGAACAGAAACCACCAACTCATTTCACATATGTCATCAAACAACCTTCAGATGTCATGACTGTAATTAAAAAGCAGTTGTTCATCAATAGTTATCAGTGTTCTAATTATAGGAAAATCCTTCCATCTGTCATATATCATCATTGGTAAATTTTGACACTTGAGTGGTGACCACTGCTATCATGAGTTTGGCTGCTAATTACCTAATGATATCAGATGGATTTCAACTGGTGGCATGGAGCTAAAGGGCTGTGTGTCCTTTTGTCATTCCCTGAATGATCCAGTTCACAGGTTTATAGCAATTGGTAATGAGTTTAGAATCAAAATCCATAATTCCAAGTGTCACATGCTATAGAGCAATAGGATAAACTATTTATTATGAAAAGCTTTTATTATGGAAAAAAGTTTAGGGCCAGGCAGAGTGCAGCTTGTATAGCATATACTGACTGAGTTATAGAAATATAATGAATGGAAAATTACTGGAATCAGTATTTATTCTAAAAGTCTCTTAATCCAGTTAATAAAAATACTAATTATTTATAAAATAAATAAATTAATAATTGAAATACTAATGCAACCCAGTTGATAATGAATATAACTTTCATTGCTGTGAAAATAGCAGATTTAAGGTAAAATTTATTTTTAGATGAAGCAGCAGGATTTTTGTTTTTTGTTTCTAAATATATGGTAGTTTATGTCATGGAAACATAAAAAGCTTGTTTGCACAGATCTGGTTTCTCCTTCTGAGGATATTGTCTCTCTACTATTATTAGTAAGCTCTGAAGCATTGTTGCCAGTCCTTTATCATTTCATCTTAATTCTGCTGTTTGCCAGTCATTGACAGTTTGCTTCTTCTGTTGTGTTGTATCAGCATATCCCATGAATGACATTTAGGGGCATGGAGGTTGCAGCCTAGTTAGCTAAAGTAATCCAAACTACAGATGCAATTACGCCATCCTTTAAAGATAACATAATATTTTTTTTTTATAAATCCATCAAATTCTTCCCTGTGAAAGTTGTACAGGGTTCCCAATAAAATCAAGGACACACTGTTTTATTCTACACAATATAAGAAAATATTTTCAGGCACATGGTTATGATATACTACTTAAAGGTATGGTACAGAATCACTATAGATCCAAATGTAAGCTTTGTTTAAAAAACGTTTTACATAATCTAGATTAATAAAAATATTTCTATGATTTTTGTGTTGCTATAATATATTAAATATATAATGTATCTATAATCAAGTATATTTATTGTAGCCAAAAGATGAAATCAGTTTTATGTCATATATTAAAACATGCTTGTTCCTCTGCATATGGACTGTTCTCCAAAGCACAACAAAACATCACAGAAGAGAGAGGCTGAAATGGGGGCATGGCTCTCTAAGGAAAAAGTCTCTCGTAAGTCCCTGCCTCTGCCCCATCTCAACACAGGGCTGTGTTTGTAACATCCAATTGAGCTATAACCTATGTTTCAGTGACTCACTGTTGCTATTTAAGGTGGAATTAGTGTTTGTTGTTTGACCTTTCACCACTATGGCTCTTGTTATTCCAATGATCTTTCACTGAAGAGAAACTAAACAGCAGTTCCTCAGCATTACCTATCTTTGCCTCTAAACATATTTTGTAGTTTACTCTTCTAGACTTTGGGACTTGTATCCCTTAAGGTACTAATATATGTAAATTAACCTTACTGTGTCAATCATGTAGCTGAAGCAAGTGAGGAATTTGAGTTTGCTGATCAGTGACCTTCCTTTCTTTAATTTTTATTCACAAGGCTTATACACATTTCCATTGGAAGTTGGACTGACATTGTTTGTTCGTTTCCAAATCTAGACTCTGCTTCTCAGCAAAGATTGCCCTACTTAGACGTTAAAAGTACTTATGATATTATAGCTGGCCAGAGCCAATTGTTTCAGGAAAACTAAGGTCCAGTTTGCTTGATGTTGCACACTAGACATACTCAGAGTCACAGATAGTTATAGCACCACATAGAACACATAATCATAGTAATGTAGTGCATCAAACCCAGCCCCCTGTACTGAGGCAGGACCAAATAAACCTAGACCATCCCTGACAGGTGTTTGTCCAACCTGTTATTAAAAACCTCCAATGATGAGGATTCTACATCCTCCTTTGGAAGCCTATTCTAAAATTCAACTACCCTTATAGTTAGAAAGTTTTTTTGTAACATATACCTGAAATGTCTCTTGCTGTAGATAAAGCCCATTACTTCTTGTCTTACCTTCACTGGACATGGAAAATTGATCACTGTACTCTTTATAACAGCTCTTTAACCTTTCCACATAGGTCAGGTTTTTTAAATTTTAATCATTTTTGTTGATCTCCCCTGGATTCTTTCCAATTTGTCTACATCTTTCCTAAGGTGTTGCACCCCGAATTAGACACAGTACTCCAGTTCAGGCCTCACCATTGCCAAGTAGAGTGGAACAATTACTTTTCATGTCTTACTAACACTGACTGTGTTAGACAGTCACAGTTATGAGGCAAGCTGGACTTTACACCCTTTTCAGTCTTTCTCAGCACCCCTCAGGTGACAGGTCTAGCATTCTGAACCTCTTTTTGGATGGAACCATGAGATCCAACCACTTCGGGACTGGATCTGTGGCTGTGGTCCCACTGTTTACCAACCATGTTAATCACAGAAGCCCAACTGTGTTTGACACCTGGAAGCCGTTTTACTCTGGGAGCCTGAGACAGCAACTGATTAAAAAGAACAGGAGTACTTGTGGCACCTTAGAGACTAACAAATTTATTTGAGCATAAGCTTTCATGGGCTACAGCCCACTTCATCAGATGCATAGACTGGAACATATAATAAGAGTATATACATACATACAGAGAAGATGCCATATCAGCTCTAAGAGGCTAATTAATTAAGATGACCTATTATCAGCAGGAAAAAAAAAACTTTTGTAGTGATAAGCAAGATGGTCAATTACAGACAGTTGACAAGAGGTGTAAGGATAGTTATCATAAGGAAATAGATTCAAGTAGTGTAATGACTCAGCCATTCCCAGTCTCTATTCAAGTCAGAGTTAATGGTATCTAATTTGCAAATCAATTCAAGCTCAGCAGTTTCTCGTTGGAATTGTCACCTTCAGTTCTGTTACTGAGTGGCCAGAGAGGTTGAAGTGTTCTCCTACTGGTTTTTGAGTGTTATGATTCCTGATGTCAGATTTGTGTCCATTTATTCTTTTGCGTAGAGACTGTCTGGTCTGGCCAAGGTATATGGCAGAGGGGCATTACTGGCACATGATGGCATATATTACATTGGTAGATGTGTAGGTGAACGAGCCCCTGATGGCGTGGCTGATGTGATTAGGTCCAGTGATGGTGTCACTTGAATAGATATGTGGACAGAGTTGGCATCGGGCTTTGTTGCAAGGATAGGTTCCTGGGTTAGTGTTTTTGTTGTGTGGTGTGTGGTTGCCGGTAAGTATTTGCTTCAGGTTAGGGGGCTGTCTGTAAGTGAGGACAGGTCTGTCTTCCAAGATCTGTGAGAGTGAGGGATTGTCTTTCAGGATAGGTTGTAAATCTTTGATGATGCGTTGGAGAGGTTTTAGTTGGGGGCTGAAGGTGACGGCTAGTGGCGTCCTGTTATTTTCTTTGTTGGGCCTGTCCTGGAGTAGGTAACTTCTGGGTACTCTTCTGGCTCTGTCAATCTGTTTTTTCACTTCAGCAGGTGGGTATTGTAGTTTTAAGAATGTTTGATAGAGATCTTGTAGGTGTTTGTCTCTGTCTGAGGGATTGGATCAAATGCGATTGTATCTTAGAGCTTGCTGTAGACAATGGATCGAGTGGTGTGTCCTGGATGGAAGCTGGAGGCATGTAGGTAAGTTTAGCGGTCAGTAGGTTTTTGGTATAGGGTGGTGTTTATGTGACCATCGTTTATGAGCACAGTAGTGTGCAGGAAGTGGACCGCTTGTGTGGATTGGTCCAGGCTGAGGTTAATGGTGGGATGGAAATTGTTGAAATCATGGTGGAATTCCTCAAGGGCTTCTTTTCCGTGGGTCCAGATGATGAAGATGTCATCAATGTAGCGTAGTAGGGGCGTAAGGGTACGAGAGCTAAGGAAGCTTTGTTCTAAGTCAGCCATGAAAATGTTGGCATACTGTGGCACCATGCAGGTGCCCATAGCAGTGCCGCTGACTTGAAGGTATATATTGTCTCCAAATGTGAAATAGTTGTGGGTGAGGACAAAGTCACAAAAGTTCAGCCACCAGGTTAGCTGTGACATTATCGGGGTTGCTGTCCCTGATAGCTTGTAGTCCATCTTTGTGTGGAATGTTGGTATAGAGGGCTTCCACATCCATAGTGGCCAGGATGGTGTTCACCGATGGATTGTAGTTTCCTCAGGAAGTCAGTGGTGTCTCAAAGATAGCTGGGAATGCTGGTAGCGTAGGTCCTGAGGCAGGGCCGGCTCTAGGATTTTTGCCGCCCCAAGCAAAATCAATTTTGGCTGCCCCTCACCCTGTTTTTTTCTTATCCCACCCCCCGGCCCCGCCTCAACTCCGCCCCTTCCCCAAATCCCCAGCCCTGCCTCCTCCCTCCAGGCTCTCAAGCCTAGGAGGGAGGGGGAGAAGCGGCGCACGCGCTGCGGCCACTCAGAGTCTCCCCCTCCCTCCCAGTCTTAATTGAATAGGGAAAATGATTATCCTTTGGATTAAAAAAAATACTTCAGGGAATGATAATATCCTCAATTGGATACTAGTGGTAGCATATGCTACTGAATGTCATTCTATCAAATATGAGGCAATTTATCCTCCAAAAGTCTCAACTGTACAATAAAATATATAAAAAAAAATTTAAAAAAATATATGGAGATATACTTATCGCATAGAACTGGAAGGGACCTGGAAAGGTCATTGAGTCCAGCCCCTGCCTTCACTAGCAGGACCAAGTACTGTCCCTGACAGTTCTCTCCCCCCATGCCCCGATCCCTAAATGGCCCCCTCAACGATTAAACTCACAACCCTGGGTTTAGCAGGCCAATACTCAAACGGTCAACTTTTTCAGTGTATTTTGAGATTCTAATTGCTTCAACAGAACTGTGCTCTGTATAAGGCAACAGTCATTCAAGTGTTTATGGTCAGTCTGGCATAATACTGTACAGTCTAGCATTGAAAAAAACTATACGTCTACATTGAAAAAAATGTGCATTCTTAACTTGGGTTAGCTATCCCACATTGGCTAACCCGAGTTGAAATAGCAGTGAAGGTATGGCAATTTAGCTGTGAACTCAGATTAGCAGCTCAATTTAAAGTTTAAGGACGCTTGGGATAGTACTCGAGGTGCCAGTCCAAGTTCTGAATGTTGATAGCAAAAATTATGAAAAATATGTGATAGGATAATTAACTCTGTTAGATTTGAATTCATATTACAAAAATCCCTCTCTACTATCCTTGAAACTGTGAAGTGTCTTGGTGGTCTTGCTTGTGTACTCTAGTTCAAAAAGTAAAGACAAAGAAAAATAACTTTATTAAAGGAATGATTAAACCAGTCAGTATTTACTTCTTGAATTACATTAAAATGTCAGTTGTTGATTCTTGTTTGCTAGAGTGAAATGACTGCATCAAAATGAAGTGTAATTAATTAAAATGTTTAAAATTAAATTGCTATTTTACAAATAAGTGGCATCCAACAAATAATAGTTTTTAAATTGATGAAACAGGAAAGAAAATAGCTTTTTCTTTATTTAACTGTGATTTAGACAAGGTTATATTTTTCTTGTATTTATTTCATGACTACATAATCAGCATTACAATGGAGAGATTGGTAATTCAATGAACTGACCTTCACTAATTGCTTGGGTTGCACTTGCCTTCATATCATAAGACCAGCACAATCCCTTAACTGAAATACAGTCTTGAATTCAACTGAAGTCATCTATGATCTTGTGCACTGTATCTGTCTTCATTTCCCTATACAGAATATGATCAAAGTAAAATCAATATTAACTCCAAATATAATGATAGCGGATTGCAGATATACAGCAGAATTATGTGTTTTCAAAACACATATTATAGCATTTCACAAAAGCAATACTGCTCTTAAAGTTTGCCAGCTTTTCTATCATAGACCCTTTATATTATATTTTGTTATTAAGAACTGACAGTTCGTCTTGTCTAATCCAAATTTTCAAAAGTGTATGCTGCAGAGCGCATGTGCCTTACTTGCACATACACAGACTCCACCATGCACATACAAACAACTTGATTTGTCCTCTTAGAGCCTGATCTAACTGCACTAAAGCAAAACTTGAAGGAAATCTTTCCATTAACTTAATTGGACTTCAGACATTATACAGGGTTTTGCAATCAAAATAATAAATTTTCCCATTGACATTGGAGTTTTTCACACATAAAAAGGCATTTTCAATATAAAGAGTGTACTTTTGCAAATGTGGCCCATCATTTTTTGACTTATTTAAATCAGGATTTATTTATAGTTGCATAAAGACTCAACTTCTATGCACTATCATTTTTTGTTGTTTGGCAAGTTGTTAACACGCACATTGGTTAAACAACAAGTGTTTCAAATTACATTAATCATTTTTGTTTGCTAGCTATCCTGAATGTTCTTCTGCTTTAATTTGAAATGCAGGTTCTGTTGAAATCCACTGAAAAACAGGATATAGATATGTCTAAAAATATGTCTGCCGAGTGTTACCAGTATGTTGTGTATTTGAAGCCTTTAAGTGGAAAAGGTTCTGATAGGTTTTTGAAGGCAAGGCTGAAATCTGCTTTTCAGTTTAGCATCTTGATATCAATAGATCTAGGCAAATATTGAAAAGAAATTATGTGAATATATATTTAGGTGTTTTTAAAATAAAATCACTTTACCAATGCTCATGCAAATGTCAACATAGTATATGTGTGTATTTGAAGGGAAAAAATAAAATTAACTGTGCACGACTAATCAATACTTTAAAAATATTAGGCATCATTTTCCAAATAATATCAAATAACACACAAATTTGAGGAATTGCAATCTAGATATTCTAAGAGCGAAATAAATAGATAAAAGAGGCTAAATTAATCAGATTTTTTTCATTGTGATTTATTTCTTCAAGTCTAGGTATTTTGAGAGGTTCTACTGGGTAACCTAGTATGATTTTACAGCTGATATGTGCTGCCATGCCAAGAAATTTACTGATATGAAGCTAATTTACTTAAGTGAGCAGAATATAAAGTTTTACACACAAATGTGAAGATTTGACTGGTACTCTTTAATATGATATAAAATCAGATGCTACATTCTTTGCATACTTTTCTCTCAAAGTCTTATCCCTGCTTTGAAAGAAGCAAAAGCAAAGGGCAGAATTCTGAATGTAGGCTGTAGCCTGCTGTATTAGATGTCAAAGACCAAATCCTGCTCCCATTTACTTCAATGAGATGAGGATTTGGTCCAAGGTTTCTTATCTGCTTCAGAGTTTATGTATTTTCAGCATAATTTCATCAGGAAAAGGTTCCCTTTGATGAGTTACCTAAGCTAAACAGGACATCATATACCTCTTTGACATCATCAAATATATTTTTTTCATAGATTTTTTTTGGGGTGACTTCATCAACAGATTTGAAAGCTACAAACTGATTTTTCCAACTGTGGAGTCTTTAGGTTTACTTTCTAACTTGTAGAATTAATTTCCTTGCCTGACACTAATTCAGTGTTTTCAAGTCTGCAATTCTGACTGAAATCTGTTTTGTGCCTGATACCTCATACTACATGTGTTTTAAATCCATTACACTTATGAGCATAGTTGAAAATGTTGTGTTTATAAACAGGTCACAGAAGATGCTAAAGAAGCTTGCAGTCTTATTATGCTACATTAATATATTGTCCAAAATAACATTTTTATTGTTTTGTCTAACATGTTGTAAAATATTTTGATGAGTTAGATGCAAATATGTATGGAAAGTATAACTGGTTCAAAACATTTCAATTTTATTCCCATCAGTGAACAAATTTGGTATGTATTAAATTTTTGAGTGACAGGTGCTATAGTACATCAGTATAGTGGTATCCTTCAGCGTAGAATAAATTGACCATTTCCATAGTTTTTCGGTATGCTAATTGTATTTTGTCCTGAATGTTTATAGTTTGTGTTTCTGATGCTGCAAATACTTACACAGGCTTTACCATACATACGATGTGCAGTCCCAATGACTTCAGTGGGAATAGTAACAGAATATAAAGTTAAGCTTGTGTGTAAATCTTAGTAGGATTGAAGTCTGTCTATCATCAGACAGCTTTAAAGTAATTGTAGAATCATATTTAAACTGGGTACTTCTTGTTTCTTTTAAAGTTACAGTTGTGTCTGATTGTCAAATTTGGGCAGGCCACAAAGTTTTGATGTGTGGAGTTCTGTGTGGGGTATGGATGTGGTGCAGTTGTGTTGTTTTGTTTTGTTTTCTGAAATGGTATGTGTTCTTGAATTTGGGGAGAAGACTAATGATTCCCACTAAATCATCATCTCAACAACAAAAATGTGATATTGTGGTTCAGTTTTTCCTCATTTTTTTCTTTATTTCAACCTGCAGCAGTATAATACCCTCTTGCACTCCAATACCCTCTTGCAATTGGACATTGTATAGTATCAGTTTCCTCAGGTTAATCTGGCACTGTTCTGCTAATGAATGAAATGCAGTTCTGGATTTGAATGCTCCTGTTGTAGTATTTTATATGACATTTCATGATAATAAATCCCAGAAAAAAAGTTGTTGATTGAAACTTCATGCTTCATATGCCTTCTTCTCTGATCATTCTCTTGCCAGTGGTATTTTAACTACATCTTTGATTATCAAATACTTTGGGGTAATTCTGGAATTACATTAACCTTTTGACAGTTTGTCTTTTGATACTACCCCACAATATCAAAGTATTTTTTGAAATTGAAATTATTCCTGCATAGTGGAGGGAGACTTATTAAGCTGCAGTTAAGGTGGTTAATGTATATCAGTCATTTAAGGGGAAATACATTGAGCTAATCCAGCCCCATGTCTGCAGCTGTAAAGTTCCCCACGAGCAGCTAAATCAGTTATGTTGTTCAAGGAATGTCTGGATTTAGAGCAAAACCCGTTCTACAAGGATTCCTTGCTCAGCAAGGGACAGGGCATGCATGAGAGGGTGAGAGGCAGGAGAAGAGCCAGAGTAAAACCATGCTAGGGATATAGCTAGGCTTTGATACTGCACTGACCTTTGCATTGAGTTTGTGGGGAGAATAATGCATGACGGTCCCATGTTTGGGGCATAAGTAGCACCATGAAACTGAAGTAACACATGTAGGGTACTTGTGGAGAGACTGACTTCTCATCTTTCCAGTCACCTCTTCTCAGCTCCCAGCCCAGCCGCTTGAGCTGGGTGCTGGATTGAAGATTTGGACCTTTGACATTTAATTCTTAGAAATATTGTATAATACCTTAATTACAAAGCAGATTTTTTTATTATGAATTATTTATTTATTTTAAAAAATAGTAGATGTCAAAGACAAAATAACTGGATTCTTTTTTCAATATTAAGACTAAACACAGGGTGCATTGTTGTTTTTAAATTTGGCATTATGATGAGAATTAGAAATAACAAACAGCTTCATAATAAATTCTGCGCCAGATGTGCTCGCATCACCTGAATGAAGATACATAAGACTTCTGTACTAAAAATTGTGCTACAGATCTACATAAAATGTGCTGACTTGAAAGTTTGCATGGAAGGAAGAACAGTAATTAAATCTGTTATCCTCCAGAGAAAGTTAAGAGGTATGATGTGCATAATCCTTTTATTGTACAGGAATGGAGAAACATGGGTTTAAAGGAGATTAGGGAGTAAATGATGAGTAAATGGAATTACTAAAAGCATCAACTACTATGCTATAGGTGACAGTTGCCATGCAAAACTTGGATATATTTTCTTTCTGAAATTCAGCTTAAAACTGTTTTACCTACAAAATATAACTTTTAACAAATATTCAAATAACTCAAACTTTTAAAATGAAATCTTTTAATTTCCCCTGGGTTTAAATTTGTTTTTCAGTTTTTAGCAAGATTGTATTTTGTGTTTGGTTTTTTACATTGTATCATTATTATAAATTTGCTATTTCTTCTGAGCCTATGATATTTTGAATCACAATGAATACGATATTTATTGGTTTGCATTTTTGTTGTAGTCTTTGGAAAGAAATATACAACTATTGAAAAGAAAACCTTTTTGTCTATGTTTTGTTTCCAAAATGTTTATAGAGTGTGGCTGACATTGAAACTAACGTTTATTTTCTGTAAACACAATGAAGCAATACTATACATTGGAAAATTATTTCATTTTATGAAACATAATGTCATATTGTACAAAGTTGTGAAGTCAACATATTACATTATTTAGACACTTTACCCAACTTCATGCATGCTTGGACACTGTCATACACAAACTTGAGGATTTTTGTTTTTTAAATATTTTAAAATACTTTAAAACCATTTTAACACAGTTGTTACAGAAGTGCAGTTAAAGCTGTTAAAATAATTACATTACACACTACCATTTTCAGAACTTGATCTTTCACCTACAATTGCTGCAGGCCAAAATTTGCATGCAAGCTGTCCTCTTGGGGACTCTTAATAATTCATCTTAATACTGTGGCTGTGGCTCCTAGTGACTTTAGTTGGGAGATTCTTTATCCTGTGGAAAATTGACTAAAGGAGCTACCTGGAATTTCCCTGTGTAGGAGAAATCTCTGAATGGCGTAAAGCTATGCCAGCTCTATTCCTGCTCCCAACACTGGCATTGGATATTGCAAAGGGACATTGTGGTTAGAAAGCTGCTGCATCTGGCTATTCCAAGTTGCTAAAATTCCTTTTGGGATCATGGGCAATGATCCCAGAGGCTGCTCTAACATACCGTAGGTATTGATGTAGAGAAGCATTTGCCCCTTTTCTGGTTCTGTGCCAAGAACAGGTTTAGGAGTTTTGCCACTAAATGTGAGAAGGTAGAAGTTAGTGGTCTCAGAGGTTTCTGATTTTACTCAAAATTGATCCCTTTTAAACTGAATTCTTGACCAAACCAAAAAATGTTCCCAAGTCAGAAAATTAGTTCCATTGCCAAACTCATCCTGTGATCCCTAGGTATCTTAAGCATCAACCAGTCTAGCTTAAGCTGGGGCAGTCTTTATTAACTGGTTTTAAACAAGCTTGAAACCAGTTCAGGTCTCAGATGAATGCATAGGACTCTGTTCTAGAATTTACAGCCGATTGCCAAAGCATGTGTTAGACTCCATGGAGTTATATCCATGATGAATCTAACCAGGTATTTCTACACATAATGGAAAAGGATCATAAGTACAAGAAGAATACTTCTCTTTCATTAATTGCTCAGTGAAGATAAATGTATCTGACAGATGTTTATTGTATGTATACTGTATATAAGTACTTTTCCCCAATATCTCTATTTCTTTGTGATTAGTGGTATTACTAGCGAAAGTTATGTATGCTTACATGAGTAAAGCTTGTCAGATTTGTGCCCATGGATATAGCACCTCTATCTTTCCAGTGAGAGAGGATGAAACAAAAAAAAAAAAAAAGGGCATTCCAGATTGAAAATAATGTGAACGCTAATGGGTAAACATCTGGTAGGCAATAAAGAATAAAAAAAGCATTATAAAACATTCAGGATGTATTTGGGAAATTCATTGGAAAGAGGATGAGTGTCTGAGCAAAGTCATGACGATTTGAACTGAAGCAGAGAGAATGTGTGGAATTTCACAAAGCTGCAAATAAATCATTGTAAGTACTGTAAGTGCCCATAAAATACACTCTTTTAACCACAATTTTCTTAATTTGTGAGTTGATTTGGGGCTTGATCCCAAGCTCCTGAACTCAATGGGCCTTAGATCAGGCCCTGTTTTCTAAATATGGATAATATTGACCTCACTTTACCTAATAGGTACACAACCATAGTGCTATAAGGGGCCCAATTCTGATCCAATTCTGAAGTCTATGGGAATTTTGCTATTGACTTCGTGGGAACAGGATCAGACTCAGGTTTATTAGAAAATGAAGGTATGTACATAATTGGCAACCTTTATATAAAGTTTGACATATAAGATGTAGTTTATGGTAACAAAGAGAAGATATGTGATCTGTCTTGAAATTTTTTACTTAATTTCTTTACAAATGCTGCATTACATAAAATTAGCTTTCTGTAAAATAGAGTATACTTGAATTCCTTTCAGCAAAAGAGAGAGCTTGCAGATCTTAAATATTCATGAAGCACAATAGTTTCACAACAAATCAAATTTAATTAAATGATGCATTTTCACCACTTACAAAAGGTTTATTAAAGGTTTATTTGCTCATGCAAATTAAAGTGTTAGAGTAAAAATCCACATGAAACTTGGCACTAACAATTAAAAAAAATTATTGAAAGATTTCTCGCCTCACTGCAGTACCTTGCCACGTTTAAAATGCTCAGCTTGTCATTTAGAATCTTTAATGAAACTGGGGAGGAGGCTATTTATTTGCATAATAGGACATAATTTGCTGTGGTGAGGTTTTAATTATTTATAGGCTGTCTAAAATATTTAAAATGGCATCACTAAGGAGCATGAAGTGTTGGATAATGCCTTCATTTCAGGTTTCCTGCCGTTTTCTTTATGGGTCAAGCATTTCATTTCTAATTAGCATATCAGGATAGTGGCTCTAAAAACATAAGAAAAACAAATTGGTTTCAGCCTGTTTGCAGCTTGAGTAGTTAAAGACTGCCAAGGGTCACTGAGAGTAGATATAGAATATGCCAGTAAGGGATACTGCCAAAAGTCAACCTAACTCATCAGAACTACAAAATAAGCCAGGGCATATTTCTGTTTAGGAATATAGTTTATACTGCATATTTACCTTTCTGGAGTTTTTTAATATAACTGCTGGTCTGTTTGTGCATCATTTCCCAGAATGGTTTTCCCATTACTTAGGTATCATTTAATTTAAAAAGTGATATTGCATCTTGTAATAATTGTAATAAAGAAAAAAAATTCTTGAAGAATAACAGGCTTTATAATTGTAGTTTGTTTGAAGTTAGTCCACAATGTATTTCAGTATTTGTGCTGGATTTTAGTCACATAGCATAAGGAACTACATGCTGTTACAGTCTGCACCATAAAGTCTTTGAAAGCAAGACACAACAGGGAGGAATAAGAATTTATGCTCTAAAGAAAACTAAATGGTATTCTAAAAAATAAACTCCCACATTAGAGTTTTGCATTTACTATTGGTTCGAGTTCATAACCTACATTATAGGTTATCAGATGGAACAAAATTTGATCCATTTTTAGAAAATAGCCAGAACAGTTACTGATTGTATTATGTCACACCTTGTGGTGCACTCAAACATGATTTGAAAATAATTTGTGTCAATCTTATTTCAATTTTATGTATTTTAAATTAGGGCAACTTTTTTCCTATCATCTCTACACAAAGAATTCAACTGTGATAGTCAATACTCACTCCATATTAATGGGAGATGAGCCTATATTGGAAGAGCAGAATACTTGAGCAGAGACTGTGGTGTGATGATCTGAGGAGAAATTTCCCTCTAAACTGTGTGTGTGTGTGTGTGTGCGCGCGCCAGGCCCATCAGCATGGGGAGGAAGTAGGGAACACCATCTCCTCAGATGACTGCTTTATCAATGATCAGACAAAAGAATCCTGTTCTGGGTGGTCACTACTAGGGGCAACTGTTGCCTCGCACAGCTTTTTCTTCCCCCTCTTAGCTTCATGTTTCACTTCTGTGCAATGATTGTAGGAAGAGATACTGGGAGCTTGCTAACTCCCATACCACCACCAACTGCTTTCCACTTAATGGAGGGTTAAGATGAAGGTGCTTATTCAAGGAGGAGAGGGGGAAATAGCCTTGGAGTGGTGAGAGACAGTTGGGAAGGATAAGAGAGAAATGAAGCTCTAGGGGAAAGCCATTGGAGATACAAGGAACTATGAAGGAATACCCCTTGGAAGGCAAGAGAAACTGTGTGAGGGAACGGGGGATGGGAAGGCTATAGAACCTAGTTATGGAGAACTTATGGAGTAGGAAAGTTTGTGAAAGATCCCTGAAAATGTGTCCAGCTCTTCAGAAAGGTGGGCAAGTGGCCTGATGTTTCAAAATGTTGTGTATAATATTATAACTACTAGATCTTCCAGTACTTTTTTCTTTTCGCTTCCTCACAATTCTAGGTTTTCTTGGCCAGCTATGATACCTTTTGTACCATGGAACATTTTGATTAAGCAACTAGGGATGCACTAGGGGTGCCTGGTGCCCATGGGTGGTGGAAGAACAGCAAAGCTGGTGGGGGGAAGCAGGCTAAAAGGGTTGTAAGACTACTCAAATTTAGCCCAGCCACCCCTGCATCAGGACGGAAGGGTGCCTGGGCCAAATTTCCAACTCCAATCAGTGGTCAAAGAAGGTGCCTGGGCTCCATCACCATTACACCTCTGGCTGGTAGATAGATTCCTGCTAGCTCAGCTCAAGTTAATGCCTAAAAATATCAGTGTGGACATCATGGTACTGGCAGTTGGCTCAGGCAGGCTGCCTGAGTCCAAGCCTATCTGACCCACTGGCTCCGAATTTAGGTGACTAGCCCAAGCTGCCCACCAGTGTCACAACATCTACACTTGCTTTTCTTGGGGACTAGCTGAAGCTGAGCTAGAACAAGTCTGTCTACCTGGGCTGGGAATCACACATCCGAGCTTTAGTTTAGACATACCCATAAGGGCTTAGTCAGAAGGCCCCAGAAGTGACAGAAGATACTCCTGAGGAAGGGGATTTATCAGAGGAGTTGGTTAGAGAGCTCACCAGAAAAGTGGACGTAGGAGTGATGCTCCTAGAGGAAGCAGGTTCCAAAAGGGCTGCAAGTGGCAAAGCCCTACAGAGGCCTAGTCCCAGTGAAAGGATCTTACCAGGCAGTGGCAATAGGTTGAGGTTCCATGTGGAACTGCAGTAGTTTGAGTCTAGAGAAGGTATTCTTCCTCAAGTGATGGCAGGCTGCCTGACTCCAGCAGAGGCTCCTGGAGCTAGAGGACCTAACTGGTAGGTGAGACTGACCAAGATAAATCCTCCCCCCCACACACACCACCATCAGCTAGGATGCTGGGGTGAATACTTGTTTGCCTACCCTGATCAACCTTTGAATAAATAAACTGGACCCCTGAAGGGGCATTGTGTTCACTATATACAAGCCTCATTGAACTTATTGATTACTCATAAGGGGAAACTGTGGCAGGGATGCAACCATAGACCTGCACCAGTCTGCTGGGGGCACACTAGGGGTAAGTGCCCTCCATGACAAAGCCCACAGAGATAATTGTTATCAATTACATGAGGTAATTACTCACAATAACATGGTCATAACTACGGAATATGGCACATTTTACATAACTTAAAATTTGGACCAGTTAACGTTTATAAATAAGAGGAACAGATGCTTCTCTGCAGTCTAGGCTAAAAAGGCAGAACACAAAAGGAGGTATGGCATTGGCCAAGTGCCTAGGATTTCAGTTTTCAAATTCACTTGGAAGCCTGGACAAAGAGATGTGTCTTGCATTTCTTTCTAAATGTGCTCATAGAATCTTAGAAATGTAGGGCTGGAAGGGACCTGAAAAAGTCATCAATTCTGGCCCCCTGAGCTGTGGCAGGACCAAGTAAACATAGACCATCTGTGACAGGTGTTTGTCCAACCAGTGTATAACAACTTCAAGTGATGGAGATTCCTCACCTTCCCTTGGAAGCTTGTTCCAGAACTTAACTGCCCTTATAGTTAGAAAGTTTTTCCTAATATCTAGCCCTAAATCTTCATTGCTGTAGATTAAGTCCGTTACTCCTTATCCTGCTTTCAGTGGACATGGAGAACAATTAATCACTGTCCTCCTTGTAACAGCCCTTAATATATTTGAAAATGGTTATCAGGTTTCCCCTGTCTCAGTCTTCTCTTCTCAACTAAAAGATCCAGGTTTTTTAACCTTTTCTCATAGGTTTTGGTTTTCTAACTCTCTTATCATGTTTGTTGCTCTCCTCTGGACTCTCTCCAATTTGTCCACATCTTTCCTAAAATGTGGCACCCAGAACTGGACACAGTACTCCAGGTCAGGCCTCACTAGCGCAGACTATAGTGGGACAGTTTCCTACTGTGTTTTACATACAATACTCCAGTTAAAACACCCCAGAACAACATTAGTCTTTTTCAGAGCTGCATCACATTGTTGACTCATATTCAATTTGTCATCCACTAGAACCCCCTTACATTGTTTTCAGCATCACTACCACCTAGCCAGTTATTCCCCATTTTGTAGTTATGCATTTGATTTTTCCTTCCTAACTGAAGTAATTTGCACTTTGTCTTTTTATGGAATTTCTCCAACTTGTCAAGGTCATTTTGAATTCTAATTCTGCCCTCCAAAGTGCTTGCAACCCCTCTCAGCTTGGTGTCATCAGCACATTTTGTAAGCATACTCTCCACTCCATTATCCAAGTCTTTTATAAAAATCTTGAATAGTACAGACCCAGGACTGACCCCTGCAGGACCCCATTTGATGTGCCCCCCCAGTTTGACAGCAAACCATTGAGAACTACTCTTTGAGTATGGTCTTTTAACCAGTTGTACACCCATCTTGGAATTTAATCTAGACCACATTTTCCTAGGTTTCTTATGAGACTGTCATGTGGGACTGTTTCAAACACCTTACTAAAATCAAGATCTATCACATCAATTGCTACCCCTTATCCAGTATGCCAGTATCCCTGTCAAAACAGGAAATTAGGTTGGTTTGGCTTGATTTGTCTTAACAAATCCATGCTGGCTATTCCTTAGCACCTTTTATTCTCCAGAAGCTTACACATTGATTGATTGATAATTTGTTTCAGTATCTGACTGGTCTATAATTCTCTGGCTCCTTCCCCCTTCCCCCGCACTTTTTAAAGAATGATAATATATTGCCCTTTTCCAGTCCTCTGGCACCTCACCCATCTTCCTGGAGTTCTCAAAGATAATTGCTAATGGTTCCAAGACTACTTAGTTCCTTAAGTACCCTAGGATGAATTTCATCAGCCCTTACTGACTGGAATATTCTTTAATCTGTTCTTTTCCTATTTTGGCTTGCATTCGTTCCCCCTCATTGTTAATATCAATTGTATTTGAGTATCTGGTCACCATTAACCTTGTTACAGCTTAAATGTATTCCAGGAGTGAGTGATTTTCAAAGGCATGGCACATCTACCATTAATTACATGTCATTTGTTCCTTTGAGTTCCACTCTTAGATTACAGATCAGCCTATTATTTACTATTTATATTATCAGTGGGCCTATGAACACCATTATGGACCAAGACCATTGTGTTCGGCATTGCACAAACACTGAACAAAAACAAACCCTGCCCCCAAAAGCTTACAATTTAAGTATATATCAAGGAGATAAAAAATCATGAGGAGAGCAGAGACATAATATTCAAATGGAAGAATTAAATGTGTTGTGACATAATGACAACAACATTCTAAACCTGTTGCAGTATCATACACTTGTCTTAATTAGTGATAAGCTAACATTCGGAAGTTTAATTGTTACAACACTATCTGTCTATCTCTCCCCCCTGACTGTAATATCAGATCATCTCCAAACTGTTTAATATTTAAAAAAAGAATCTGTCTTTACTCCTGGAGCCTTGTAATACTTCTTTGTGGCTGAAACAATAGATATTTAATTGTTCCACCTGAAAACTAATTTCTTTCCTTCTGAGTTTCTCTCCAGCTCCCTTATGAAATGGATGAATTAAATCTATTCAATATTCACTAATTTAATCTGGTATTAGTTTTGGAAATGACAGGTTTAGAATAATATAGCTATGTGGAATCCTTGGTCCCACTTGTACGATAGTCCTGTCCAATTATCTATTACCAGCCTCAAATTACTTTCTGATGTTTCCCCAGAACCTTAAACTGTAACTTATTTACCAAAGGAAAACAGAAAAACATCCTTGATGTGTCAGTTAGCATTAATTTTGTGTGATACTTCTCAAGGTTCAGTTAAACTTGCTGCACATTTAACAGACACCTAAGTGATTTCTAGAAGGGTTTTATAGTTTTTCAATGAATTGCCATCAAAATTCAAATTAATTGCCTTACTGTTTACAGGACTTTTTGGTGAGAAATTAGACTATAGTTTATATCCTCTCCTTCCTGTAAAAATTCATTATCTTTTATGTTTTGCTTTCACTACATCTTTCCATGCCAGAGGCAAGGATGATGACAGAGTAGAATGCCCAGAGTTTGTGCCTGGGAATTAAGCTTTGCCTCTCTCCCTTCTGCCAGGGTTCCAGAAGCATACATGCAGCATGTGATTGTCCCTGCTATGTAGCAGTTGAATCCTACCCCACCATCCATTCCCTTTCAGTGTTGTGCAAAAGTCATAGTGAGTGAATTATTCCTGTTATAAGTAGTGGTAAGTCATGATGACAGAGGGGCGGCTGGGCCAAACCTGAGCAGCACTGCCACATTGTGTGTCACGTTGCAACACATGGAGCAGGGAGACAGGCCCAGCTCTGCAGAACAGGAGTGACACCTGCGGGATAAGTGTGGGGTGGTTTTGCTTTCCAGCCCTCCACTACGACTCCAAAGCCTGCCCTCTGCAATGCACCAATGACCCACCTTTTGTAAAACACTTCTTTATTAAAATCATGGAGACTAAGAAAAATCACACATGAGCAGAAAAAATCATGATATCTGTGACATTTCTACCACTATGACAAACCTGCAGCCCTAGTGATGATGTGTTGTGTGCAGTGTTGAAGAGCACAGCAATTCTTCTATTGTTTATGGAGGCCCCATTCCACAGAGCAGCAGCAACGCTCAGAAGGGGCTAGCTGTATGAGCAAAGAGGAGGAATTGACTTCTGCAGTCTCCCCATCCCCTATACCGAGGTCTCAATTGGCTAGAGAATTTACAGGACTGACTGTCTCCTGGCATCCCTACTCCCAGCTTGCAGTAAAGAGATGCCTGTTTAAGGCATGGCTCTTTGTGTTTATGTTTTCACACTACATATCAGACGTGTGAAGGAGGAATAAAGGAAAGAAAAGGCACCCCCAGATTGCCAGAGTGGTCACCGAGTGGGGAGAGTGAAACATCAGGGAGGAGACTGTGAAAACTGCAGCAGGAAGAAGGCACAGTCCTGGTCTCAGAGCAGCAGTGGAGCCCATATTACAAATGGCTGTGTTAGAGAAGTTTGATTTTGGCAACTCAGGTAGCTGGCCTTACTGGAGCCACAGATTTGAGCAATTCCAGATGGCTTAACATCGAAAACACAAGACTACCAGGTAAATGTCCTGATATTTGCCATGAGTGATAGTGCTGTGGATATTTTATGTGTCCTACTCCTCACTGGTAATAAACCAAAGTGAAAGATACTGTTGATGTCTATATCATAGACAGACAGAATATGATATATAAAAGGAACAAAAGTAATCAGTGGTGCCATGAATAAGGGGAAATAGCTGAGGCTTTCGTTACTGAAGTATTGGGAGCATAAGCTTTCGTGGGTAAGAACCTCACTTCTTCAGATGCAAGTAATGGAAATCTCCAGAGGCAGATATAAATCAGTGTGGAGATAACGAGGTTAGTTCAATCAGGGAGGGTGAGGTGCTCTGCTAGCAGTTGAGGTGTGAACACCAAGGGAGGAGAAACTGCTTCTGTAGTTGGATAGCCATTCACAGTCTTTGTTTAATCCTGATCTGATGGTGTCAAATTTGCAAATGAACTTGAGCTCAGCAGTTTCTCTTTGGAGTCTGGTCCTGAAGTTTTTTTGCTGTAAGATGGCTACCTTTACATCTGCTATTGTGTGGCCAGGGAGGTTGAAGTGTTCTCCTACAGGTTTTTGTATATTGCCATTCCTGATATCTGACTTGTGTCCATTTATCCTCTTGCGTAGTGACTGTCCAGTTTGGCCAATGTACATAGCAGAGGGGCATTGCTGGCATATGATGGCATATATAACATTGGTGGATGTGCAGGTGAATGAGCCGGTGATGTTGTAGCTAAAGAACCCTAATAAGAGGGAAGGTTGGAAAAGATGTGGGAGATGTGGCAAGACACCAAGCCACCACTGGTAACAACATCTGGCAAAAGAGTCAGGATGTAGGAGATGCCACAAAATGGAACATTTTGCAATAGGATACAGGTCACCAATAGTAGTGGAAACAGTCCAAGGAGTGTTATTGGTGACAATGAGTCCATACTCCTAGGAACTATATCTTCTAAAAAACAAAAAAAATGGCTTGGTACGCAAGCATAAAACTAAATGATCAAAATCTTATATATAAAATTGATACTGAAGCAGCAGTCACTGAAATTCCACCAAAAAATATAATTGGTCTCATGATAAAGAGCTGCAAAGACCAAATAAAATCGACATGGGACTAATAATACTCCATTGGATGTTTGTGGCTAGTTCTTTGGGAAAATGAAGAAAGGACGGAAAGTTCTTCAACAGGGAATAACAACTCTCCTAATAGGGTTGCCAGCAATACAAGGCTACACCTCATAGAGAATCTGGAATGCAAAAAGAAAACTATACAGAAGATGTATCCACACATCTTCACAGGGCTAGGAAAGCTGTCAGGGAAACTAGTGCCATCAGCAACAACCTTTGCTCTCATATTCCCATGCTGAATTCTTATTCTCTTGCTATGGAAAGTCGTAGAAGAAATAAAGAGAAAGGGATATATGGGAGTTATTTCCCAGATAGAAGAACCAACTGACTGGTGTTTAGGGATGTTTGTAGTACCAAAGCCCAAGGAAAAAATTGGAATTTGTGTGGAACTTACACAGTTTTAAACCAGAGAAAGACACATGAGAGCAGGGACCTGTTCTTCATATCAAGAAGCCTCACAGAAACAGAGCAGCAGTTTGCTCAAGTGTAAAAGGAAGCTCTAGTTGTTACTTGGGCCTCTGAATGGTTCAGTGCATATTTGTTCAGTTTGGATTTTAACATAAAACAGACCACAAGCCCTTAGTGGCATTATTGGGTTCAAAATAATTTCATGATCTTCCACCTAGTATTCAAACATTTCAACTACAGCTGATGCCATTTTCTTTTAAGACTGAACGCATACCAGGGAAAACAGTCATAGCAGAACACACTCTATTTAGTACTCCAATTAAGCAGCCACCAACAGAAGAAGAAAAGGCTTTAGAGAGAGAGCTTTCAAAGTTTGCATTGACATTGTTCTTGCAGCAGTTCCAGGATCTGCCACCTGATGTCAGCAAATTAGAGATGGAAAATTAAAGAATGAGATTTGTCAGAAACTTACTCAACTCTGCCAAAGAGGGTGGGGTTGAAGGAGTGATATTACCATATTGACAGGACCAAACTGACCTTCATATGGCCAATGGATTGCTTCTGAAAGACATAACATTTTTTCCCGATGGTACTTCAGAAAGAGATGCTCTCCAAAATTCATGAGGGACACCAATGTATAAACAAGAGCACAACAAGGGCCCAAGCACAACAATCTGTGTGGTGGCCCCATCTAAGCAGGTACATTCACTCCTTAACAGAGAGCAGCGAGGTATGTAACAAGGAAGGGGAATCATTACTCTCTACAGAATCATTACTCTCTACAAAGCTATGTGACAGAACTTGGCCATGGGTAGCAACAGGTTTGTTTCTGGAAAGGATACCTGCACATTATTGTAGGTGATTATTTCTCCAGATGTACTACACAGACCTCATGGACAGAGGTCATCCAGAAATTAAAAGCAATATAAATAAAGACAATAGGCAATAAAGACGTGGAGTTCCTGAAGTCCTTGTAGTTGCCATGGAGCCTCAATTTACCTCCAATACATTCCTAGCATTTGCATAGGACTTCAATTTTGAGCATCATACCTGAGAATGGTGTTTCTATACAGCAACTGAATGATTAGTTCATTGACACAATGATAAGCTGATAAATCACTTATCAAAAAATATCCTGGAGGAAGTCGAGGACCCAGGGGAAGTTCTACTGGCTGGACATCCACACAGAGGTAGTGGACTTTTAAGTGTCGTGCTCCAAGTGTCAGTGAACAGGTCAGAAAAAAATTGCAAAGGCCCCCATGGTACCACTGCCCATTATAAGGGTGCCCTTTGAAATGATAGGTGTGGACTTGGTGGGTCCATTCGAAAACTCTGTGGCCAGGTACAAATGCATACTGTTGATTCTGGATTATGCTACCTGATACTCCAAAGTCCTCTTATTCCAATCAGCTATAGCAGCCATCATTCAGAAGGCTTCAGAAGGCATTTTCCTGGGTGGGGTTCCCCAAAGAGATGCTAATTGATTAGGGAACCACCCTCACCTCACAATTAATGACGGAGCTGTGTGACCTGCTAAGGGTCACGTCTTTGAAAACATCAGTTTACCACCCTCAAACCAGCGGATCAATGGCGCATTTCAACAAGATGTTGAAGAACATGTTGAGGATGTTTGTAGTCAATGATCTGTGACACTCAGACTGTCTGTTCCAATGTCTCCTGTTCACCATCCATGAAGTGCCCCAAGCATCCACTGGCTTCTCCCCATTCGAGTTATTGTATGGGAGACAGCCCCAGACAGTTATGAACCTCTTTTGCGAGATATGGGAGGAACAGATTCCAGGGCAACCAGTGTGGTGCTGTACATTATCCAGCTCTGAGAGAAGTTGAAGACCTTGAGGAGTTGGGGTTGCAAGGGAAATCAAGGACAGACCTATGACAAGGGGGGGGCATCTGTGTGAGTTTCAGCCAGGAGATCAAGCGTTGCTGCTCCTGACAATGTCGGAAGCAAAGCTATTGGCCCAAAGGCAGGGCCCCTTTGAGGTGGTGAAATGAGTGGGAGAGGTTCATTACGAGATCCGACAACCTGTGAGGCAGAAATAGATCCAGGTATATCATGTCACCCAGCTGAAGACATAGAGGGGCCAGGAAGCTCTGGTCATCCCGTTCCCTTCCCCCGACCCAGATCTTGACCTGCAGGCTCTTATCCCCCAAGATCCTACCCCTGCACTTATAGACATCTAAATCCCAACCCAGAGTATCACGTTCATTAGGTTAGATGACCTAATGAGTCTTTGCCATTCCTAACTTCTATGACCTAGTACCCAGATCTATCCCTGATATTATGCCAATGAAGTAAATGGGGTTACATTAGAGATTCATTTGGCCCTGTGGCTTTTCTCCTGGCATGTCATGAGCAAATGTGATAACCCTTTAGGTCTAATTTTGGTCGTATTTCCTCTTTCCTACATTTGTGAGAGCACGGAAATACTAGCAGTAACATCATTGAAACTGAATCATTCCTTTGTAACTTTTTAAATGACACATGGAAATGAAGTAATTCAGATATTGAGTTTATATAGTGTATGTGTCTTCATTGGATTTTGGGGTCTTTAGGACATTACTATCCTTAGGGAAGAGAAAATGGCTGCAAATTCTATTGAGTAACTATCTGATATGATAAAAGAACTCCTTATCAAACATAATCTTTGTCAATTCCTCAAAGGCTAATGATGTGCTCTTTCTTATCAGAAGGATCCAAATAGAAACAGCCTGTCAGTAAGTGTCCCTCAGTTGCTTTTCTTTGAACATAATCCTGTAGAAACAAAACCCTGAAACCTGGAGAACAAAATTAGCAAGGGTTGGGAAGTTTGCTGCATCCAGTCTTTCCATTTGGAGTGGAATCTATTTCAGAGTGGAATTGAGTAAGTGTAATTATACTTTGACTAGAATGTGGCAAAGGAAATTTGTAATCTGTTTCTTTCTTTGGGCTTGGGTCTGTACAGCACAAGTACAGAAAGTTGCATGTAGACGCACAAAAAAAGAAGCTGCACCAGGAGTATAGGAGAAACTGAGTTTCTGTAACCCACATGATGTCATCCTACAGTAGTGTAAATAAGAGAAAAAACAGTGGAGAAGATATACAGTTGTGGGGTTTTTTTTTGTTTTTTTTTGTTTTTGTTTTTTGTATTGTGTGCCTGCAGAGATTCTAAATTGTGGTCCTCAAGGGTGACTATATTAAGAAGAAAATTTCTAATTTATTATCTGTTGAAAGTTTATTCCTGAGTCATTTTTAAATGGGATTGTTTGCATAAATCCCATTATTATGGGGTGATGGTAGGGAGGTACTGTTTCCACATTGGCCTCCAGCTGTTTTCCTAGCAGCCTTAGGATTATCTCTGATTTGAGCCCTCCTCTGGTGACCATCTGCTTCACTATAAGGGAGGGAAGAGAGAGTGGCAATATGGCCAATCCCAAAGGCTCAAAAATCATCAGTCAGACACCAAAATTCATGAGATTGGCCAAAAATAATGATTATAAAAATATATATTATGGGGTTTTGGTCTGTTGTTTAATTTTTGAACTCACCTGTCCATCCCTTGTGAATGGGACGGGGGTCACTAGTTGCACACACTCTCAGATTTATTGCAGGAGCTCTTATGCCCAAATCTGGCCATTTCTTGCCCAGCAATTCATTCTGTCCCCACCCCCAACCTCCAAATCAATGCTGTTCTCCTCACTCATCACATAAATTCTGCCCAGTCTCCCATCAGTTCATCCTTCCCCTCCCTCCTCCCGCCGAGCCACTAGATCAGTTCTGCCCTTTGCCTGGAAGCGGTCTGCAGTGCATTCCCCTTCTCCCCTTTCTAGGCTGGGAGGGGGAAGTTCCAGGGGTTTTTCACCTACTCTGCCCCTTCAGGGCCTGGTGTTACAATGAGGGGTGGAGTGGGGGAAGCAGTGGAACTATCCTGTTGCTTACAGAAGGGAGTTGAGTGGCCCTGGGCTCCTGGCCTCTTTCTGCTCCCTCTTCTCTCCTATAAAACAACTTTGGCTGCTGAGGGGAGGGGAGATGCAAGCTCTGCCTGCTGTGGAAGCTCTGATTGGTTGCTCTTCCCCAGGAGGTGAGGAAGTGGCGCTTGCAGCCCATCAGACAGGGTTATCTTTCTGGCAGGGCTGAAATTCTCGAGAGGGTTGGAGCTTCTTGTATCATTGCCAGAATGGGTCCGGCCTTAACCAAAATAAAATCATGAGAGTTTGCAACACTGGAGAATCTCTGCTGCTCCTTTGCCTGTTTACTGTTGATTCCAGCAATTGAGGCTGTTACCCATTCTTGGAACCAGCCAAGAAATAACTACAAACAAAGGTCGAACTCAAGCAGTACTGAGTGTTGATTTATTACTTGCTTCCCTTATCTACACAATTATATTCACACACACATCACATTCATCCTACAGGCAGAGTGCAGGTGCAGATGTTGCTTTCGGTTTCACGGATGACTGCGGGTGATCACACTCCAGCTGCCCAGAGATCGAACTGCTAGATGATGATATTCCCCGGAGTCCCTTCAGATCTGCTGGAGGGCTCTAGTGCTTCCGGTCCGGTCTCGAGTTCCTGCTGTTGTGGGTTACATCTCTCTCTGGCCACTACTGCCGTAGGGTTATATACAGCTCCATATACAGCTTGATTATCTTTATATTGTAACATTTCGGTTTAAGCCTTGTGATTGGTTTCTTACATTCACACTATCTCACTCATTCCTTGCATTAATTGGTTTGGTTACACATTCATAAGTATGACTACAATTGGTGATATACAGCTTTAAGCAGGCACCCAACGTCAGCAGGGACTTCCGCTGCTGCTTGTGGTTTTGTAACAACATAACAGGAAGCTATTTAGACTGCCTTTGAACGATAAAATGAGAAAATGGCTACATTCCACTCCCCCCCCCCGTGATCAATGGATCACAATAAGGATCATCGGACAGTGGCCCCCCCGGAATAGCTGGTGGAGCTTGGTGACTTGCTGAACCAACGACCAGGTATAACAACATAAGTATAAAAATGTAATGAAAGGATAATTAATAACAAACAACAATGGGATGCATTAAGAAAATAACAAACCAGTAACCACTTTGTCTGTTCTTCAGTCAGCACATTTAAAACTCACTTAAAATTACTACCAGTGTTTCAAAGCAATCAGCTGTACACAGATTCTGTTACACTACGCCATTGTAATGGGTTTGGTCACAGAGACCCCCTTGGGACTGTCACCGGATATGCTGAAATTACCTCTGAGCCCCACCAGATTCTGCTCCTTGTCACCTGGACGCCCTGCCAGCCACAGTTCCTCGCTCCCTCACCAGCCACTCGTCGTCTTGCCAGCCACTCGTTCTACTCACCGCCTCCCCAGTCACTCATTCACCAGCCGACTATCCGCCACCTGCCACTCTGTTGGGACCTCTGCATATCAGTCTCTTAGTAATTTTCAGTTCTTAACAGGCTGGGCAGAAATACAATTCTATCGCAACTGATTTCAGCTCTGAGCATTTCAAATAACAAAGAGTATCCTAATGAAACGTGTTTAGCTCTTTATTTGAACAGTGGGGAGGAACAGGTTAAACCAGTCTGGGGTCTCGTAGGGAGACTCCACACCTCCTGGCTGGGACATTTGTCCCCACCCCTCTTACTTTCACAGGTTTCTGGCATTTGAGCCCCTGGCTTAACAAGGTTCTTTCAGCTGAGGGTGACCCCCTCATTTGGGATAGGTTAAGCACAGTTCTGCTCCCCTCCATTCATATCATAATGACAACACATCGATAACAGCATTTCACTACCCCTACATTCAGTACTAAAGTGATTAGTAACCCAACACCAGCCAAAGTTGATTATTTTGAGCAACACTGCTCTATCTGCTGGATATCTAAGCAGAGTAAATGTGTTCATGTAAATATAGTTTGCTCCTGAAGTCTCTCCCCCACCCAGCTAGCTGTCAGGGGAGAATTCATCCAGTTTGTTCAGACTCTGCTTACATATTATATTGCACTATGGTCAATTGTTTCATATTTGAAGATGAAGATATAAACGCCTATAACAGTTCTGACAGAAAGAATGACTGCATGTTGAAGAAAGGGCTGACTGGTTCCTGCCTATAAATGGATGCTCAAAAATATTTTAAACTCCAAGGAAAATTCCATGATATCAGTTGATCTGACCAAAGGACCGTTTAACAAGAGATAGAGCACAAGATGTACTTCCACTTCATCAAAGTTCAAAGTATGAAGTAATCAAGTGCCATAATGCCTCTGTCTTCTTTAAAACTCAGAGAACCAGAAAGCCAGCATGATGTTCATTAACATACCTTACTGTGGCATAACATTTATCTGCCTTTTGTTTTGGACCGTTGTTCAAGGGTTTCTCATTTCTTTTAGTGTGTCTGATTTTTCACTTGGTCTTTACAGGTTTGGATTTGTCCTTGCTTTAATATAAATTAAAATGCCACTGCCATCACCAGTCTGATTACGGTGCAACACAAATTTATTTAATCAAATTCAAGTATAATTTTGAATATCTTAATATCTAATATCTATTGTTTTGTTTCACGTATCTGTAAACAAGGGCAAACTGTGACATGTGTAGATGATAGGTAGCCTGGAGCCATTTAAAAAAAATCTTTCAAAAACCAGAAGGGTCTATTATACACATATTTATAAAGCTGAAAACCAAGGGGCGGCCGGGGGAGGAGGGGGTATAACTTCAAGAAAAGAGATTAGGGAGTGTTTCATAGGTTATGCTTCATCCTCTTTTCATTATTGCTCTACATTTATGATGGCTTATATATACCTGTTGATGATGTCCTTGCACTGTTGTTAATTTTGAATCAGTGTCTCCTGTTAGTGTAGGAATAACCTTGTCTTCTATCAATAAGACTAAAATGAGCTCAGTGGAAAATAAATAATACACAGATAAAACGTATAGCCCCTTCTAAAGGAATATCATGAACAACAATACAGCAAAGCATTTCAACTAAAGAGGTGTTGTCAAATAGCCAGAATATTCTATTATCTGATGAAAATATTGTAATAAAGTGATGTGATTAAAAATGTCAGGTTTTAGTGATCTGTAGACTTTCTTGAAGGTATGTTTATATTTATTGATCATCATTTATTTTATAAAACTTTAGAATATTTGCAGTATTAGTTACATGAAAGATCTGATTTTAGCTTCAGCAGTTAGTGCTGTCTGGAACAGAGCTTTTGGATTTTTTGGGGGGGATATACTGGTTAGTTCCTTTTATAAAACTTAACTCTTATATTCATCCTATCTCTGCTCCTCAGAGTTTAAATTTACACTTAAAAGAACTCTGCTGCTCTTCATTTGAGCCTTTAGAATCAGTTTCACTCTTATCTCTGTCCCTTATGGTAGCTTTACTTGTTACAGTTACTTCCACTAGAAGAGATGTGGAAATGGCAGCATTTTCCTTTAATTTTCCTTATTTAGTTTTCCCACATACAAGGTACCATGCTTGTTTAAAACCTGTCTGGGTTTGTTCACTGAATAAAGTCTGAATTTCATGAAAACTTGGACATTTCTCATCTTAAACTTCTGTCCTGATCCTGTTTCTACGATGGTACAACCTTGACAAATCCAAATTGGTCCATTTTATCTGGGAAAAGCTGTTTTCAGTGATGGGATGACATATTTCCTGAATTGCCTTGGCATAATGAATTACCATTCGCTGCATATGAGAGGATACTAGTAGAGAAGACTTTCTCTATCTGATCCATTTCTGTCTCTGGGACAGAAAAAAATATAAAAAAATTATGTGGAATTAATTTACCTTCATATACTTACTAAACACGGCAAAGGACATATAAGTGTCCTGGATACTGCAGTTTTGATCTCACTTTGTGAACCATTGTCTCCTTGAATTACATATTCACTGAGTTGAAGATTTTCTTTCCTACTGTTTTCCTTTGTGTATCTTTGTTTTTTTTATACCTCAGTCATCTGGAGTCCAGGAATTCTAGCAATTTTTACCCAGTTGTGTACTGTTATGTTTGTTTCCCTTCTCCCCATGAAGTGAAGGAGTATAGCTCACTCAGTATTTCATTTTCTATCTATCTATCTATCTATCTATCTATCTATCTATCTATCTATCTATCTATCTATCTATCTATCTATCCTGCATGTAAACTTGGAAATTTTAAATTGGGGAGCAGGTGATCAAGCAGTTTCTTCTGTGTGGAGAACTTGGAAATACTTGACGTTCTACAAGAACATTTCTCACATCAATAGGTCTCCACTGAAAATGACTTATGTAAAGGTGGCAATATATAACACTTGATTTCAGTTTATGATTAACAATTATCAATTTTAAAATAACTTTTAATATGATCCAACAAAGAACACTTTCTAGAGACAAGTTTTTTTTCCCCAAAAGATATCACACTTTCATAGAATATAGATGCAGTAATATAGTCTTGTACCTAAAGAAATGCCTCCAATATTCACTCCCTACTTTGTCTATGTATTTCTGTCCTATGGCCCATGGGCTCATATTCTGCATTTTATTACCATAGTCATCCAGACAGTTCTCAAGTATTTCTCCCCCCCCACACACTCCTTGCATCCAAAATCATTTTGTGAGCATCACCCAACTGTTCTACTTATCCTATGTCACAGTAAAAGTCTAAAACTTATTGACTGAAGAAATATTGCTCTTAAAAGTTATCTAATGCATATTTATGTCTTCATTGCTTTGAGGATGTGATACTCTACACCTCAGGGGTGCACCCTGTAACCCCCATATTCATCATTTATATATAATTGTGATATTGCATATAAAGCATGCCCTGTAATGTATCAAATGAAAGGTTATGATCTGCTGAAACCCACTGTTCCATTGAAATATGTATATCATTAATGCATATGAAGTTCAGAGAAATGTGTTGTACGACTGTCACTAAAATATTCTGTGGGGTTGGGAAGTGCCCAGATACTAGCGCTCGAAAGACAATAACCAGGGGGATAACCAATGCCTGTGTGGGTGTTGAGCAAACATCAACAGTCTTTGTCCAGCAAGGGAGTTACAATTCAGTGACTCACTTGCACAAGGCCACACCAGAGAAATTGGTCAATCTTGCCTGGTGACTCAGCAATGCCCACCAGACATGCCTGGACCTATGTTTTCCAAGCACATGAACTGAGGGTATAAAACAGAACACCATGACCCCACTGACCCTTTTTTTCTTCCCCCCACCTATGCTACAAGTAACAAGGATGCTCAGAAGGCTGAAGACACCAACAGAAACTGGTCCAGGTTTCAAGTGTGAAACCTGTGTATTATGAACTGTAACATCCAGTTGGGTGAGAAAACTGCTTGATCTAAATACTGCCTAGTGTCTTACATGTTTAAGATTTAGATTGTGTGCTTATTTTGTTTTCTTTGGTAACCATCTCTGACTTATAATCACTTAAAATCTATCTTTTGTAATCAGTAAACTTGTTTTACTGTTTATCTTTTCCTGTTAGTTTGCCTGAAGTGCTTGGTAAATCTGCTCAGGTTTACAAAGGCTGGTGTATATCCACTTTCTATTGACGAAGTGGGGAATCAATTAATAAACTTGCATTGCTCAAGAAAGGGTCTTGAGCTGTGCAGGACAGTACATTCCAGAGGTCCAAGGCTGGAAACAAGGAGGATTTGGCTGGTGCCTTTCTCTATGTGATTCATGAGTAGCTCTGGGAGCATTCATGTGTGTGGGGCTCCACATACGGTTGTACTAGATGGTAAAAGCACCTGAAGGGTTTCCTGCTTGCTAACAGTAAGGCATTATGAGAGACAACCCAGATTAATGAGTTAAAAGGGGCACAGCAGTCCCATGGTCCCAGGTTGCACCCCAGGGATCCCATTACAGAGGGTTATGTCTGTGATATTGTAATAGTAGAAATCTGCCCCCAAAACTTTGTCCTCTTGAATGTGCTTTGAAAAAGGAGTTTGTGTTTTTAGACATATTAGTAATTGAGCTGCACTCCTGTTAACAGGATCATGAATGCCATGTCTACAGTACAATTATTACATCCTCCAGAAAGAAAATATGTGTGAGAAGGTTCAAAAGAAAATATTGCTCATTTGTTGTCTGATGACTTTTATATTTTGTTTTCTCCTCTTTTGCATTATCTTATGTACCTCATCCCTTTTTGTGTGTACCTTACCTATTGTATACAATGGTTGCCATTACAAACTCAGCTTCTGCTAACAATTATCACATAATGTGAAATGCCAAAGCTCCCATATTTTGGAATAGAACATAAATGTAAGTGGTTATGGTTGGTACAGTAAAAATGCACTTATTAGTAGAGACTGCTGCTATGTGTGTATGCCCATTGAACCACTTAGGAAAGGTGGAGATGTTACATAAATGATTGAATACCTCCAATTTGCACACTCAGTGAATATGCATATCTCCATTACATAAACACTTTTACAAACACTAAAAATACTTCAATTCTTTGCTCATACTTGTCCAAACAATTTATCCGCTGGAGTTTTGCCTTCCATCCTTTCACTGCCCCCCATTGAATTTCCCCCTGGTAGTCCTCCCCTATCTTTGATTCTACACATTGCCCACTTTTGATGTCTCTACAGTCCCTCCTCCCAACACTCTTGAGTGTGACCCACAACATAGCCATAGCCATATAGACATGGTCACACTAATGCCTTACATCACTCTGTCTGGTGCTTCTCTAACCATATCTTGGTGACTCCAGGCGAAAGTGCTTTAGGCATTCTCTATGGCTGGTCTACCTGTGGCAGGGTCACTAAAGTCCCAGAGGACTCTTAACTATAGAGACCCTTCCTAGAGAACTCTTTGGAGACATTACCTAGAGTTCCTCTCTCCAAACTCTGCAGTTCTCTCAGTTGGGAGAAGGCAGAAGGTGCTCACGAACTCCGCAGAGTTGCTCCACATCAGGCACTGAAGACATCAGTTTGAGGATCAGGCCCTTTATCTGCATGTTTAATTTACCCAAAACAGCCAGAATATCCCCAATCTGAAAGGGGTTCTTTATTTTTCACCAGATTCTTTAGCTTTGTTTCCAGCTTCTGCTTCTTCCTTATCAAACAGCTAGTACTAATTCTCCACCCTTATACTTTGTACAGTAATTCAGGCCTCAGTTCATCAGAATACTTAAGAATGTACTTAATTCAAGAATGTGCTTAAATTGTTGCTGATTAGGGCTGGTTTGCTGAATTGGGTCTTTATACCCACGCAAAGTGAGAGCGAACTGAGCATAAAGTTCTTCCATTTTGCTGCTGGTTTGTGCAGATATAAATGACTACAAAAAGTAGCCAGCAATGAAGAATAAACATCATTGGAGTCCTGCTGCTAATAATGATTTTAATCACCTATATTATTCAAGCCAAAATTCTATGCAGGAAGCATTGACTCTCTTTTATAAAAATAGCACTGAAGAATATTTTCCTGAAGCTGTTTCTCAGTAAGTGATTTTACTTCCATGTTCTAGACAATGTGAAACAAACATTGATATAATGCTGTAAAACTGTTTCATGCAAAATAGAGTAAGAGCTTTTTTTAAAAGTTTCTATTTTTCTAATCCTGTAAGTCTATCTAGTTGTGGTGTGTGTGTGTGTGTGTGTGTGTGTGTGTGTGTGTGTGTGTGTGTGTGTAGAATATTTTGGCAAGATGTTAAGAATGCAACTCAGTTAGTTAGCTTATTATTTTCTCTCATTTTAAAAAAAATGCATTGGATTGTACTAGTTTTGGCAAAATATCTCACAGTGTGTATAAAATATAGAGGAACTAAGGCTTGCTGAAAAAGAAAGCTCTATGACCCAAAGTGAAAGTGCTGTAATAAAAATATAGTCACAATTCTGATCATCTATAAAGAGTCACATAAATCTTAATGCCACTGAAGTAACATCTATTAGATTAATTTAAAACTAGATACAATACCTATAAATGGAATTATGAATCAATCTCTTGATTAAATAAAATAATGAAATAAATATTGAATTTTTAGTTTGCATTACATGAATATTTTAAAATGGTGTTAATAAATGCTAGTTTTGTTACTGCAGTACTCAAAACAAAAATTCTGAAAAAGGAGTAGATCTATATATCCTTTCAATATATCTGTACTCATAGAGTTAGTTTGGAGAGCATACCCAAGCAATTCATAAGTGACTCATAAATGCTTATTTTAAATATAGTTCCTTACTCGTGTAATATCTAACATGGAAGATATTTAACATTGTTACACTCAGATCTGAGAAATGATCAGAGTTTTTAAAATGGTTAAAAGAAAGGACATATTCCAATGAAATGGGACACATTTATCCCTGATATAACTTCATTGGCTGCAATTGAGTTATATCAGGGATTAATTTGGCCTAATATGCCTGGATATAATAATGTAATCTTTATGCCAGGTGTCAATGGCAGCAATGAGGGCTGGTTTTAATCTGTCATGGGGTCCTTTTCTAAAATAATAAAACTACAGCTCAAGCTCCCACTGAGAGCTGTATTGCTATTGCTGGTTTTGCAAAATTAAAATAAATCCCTCGTTACATTTGCAGGTGGTTCTTTCCCACTTGTAAGAATTTAGGAGTCCTTGGGAATATGGAACCATAAATAACTAATTTTTTGGGGAAAAGGGAAAAACAAACAAACAAAAGAAACATATATGACAGGCACTCTACATTACTTGGGAGACTTGACTCCTAATTGACCACATTTCCCCAAAGTTTACACCTATTGAACAAGTTTCCTCCTCTGACTTCCTGATTCATGCCCTGTTCTAACAAATAGAGCATGTTCCCATCTTCAGAAAGATAAGTTTTGAAATATTATCATTTGTAAAGAAATTGAAATTGCCATATGTTTTAAGCTTTGTGATATAAGATGCAAATGTTAAACACTGTGCATGAGTAATAATCTGTTATTTGAATAAGCTAATAAGAAACTAAATAGATATGTTTTCATGTTGAAAAATAGTAGGACTTCTTAAAGACAAGGGCCTATATTGTGTTTTATAAGTCTTAGCCTGAAGCAGGATTTGAGAGGGTGCTCTGTATTTGCAGCAATTCCTGGAGTCATTCTTTGTGGAGCACAACGCTTCTGGAGCACATATAGCAGAGGCCACTGCTATATATGCTGTTATATCTATAGAATAGCCACTTTTTTGTATTTTGCTTATGACTTTACTGATGTGTTTATTTTGGGGCACTCATTTTTACAAGTTTTCTTTCTACTTTTCTATCATATTACACACACAAAACTATGTTGAAATAATATTATAAAGATTGCAAAGTCAAGCACTCAAAATTATGGAATGCCAGAATTAAGTTTGCCTGTGCAACCTGAATTTGAAGCCCCTTAACGCTTTATATGTTCAAAGAACAGCTTCCATTGACTTCAGTTGCAGCTGTGATTGCTCAGCATTCTGTAAATCAGAACTCAGTCTCAAGTTAGGTACCCAGAAGGAGATGAACGTACAATTAGTGACCAACTATGAAAGGTTAGTGTGACGGGATGTACCCCCGGGGTGAAGCTTGGAAGCCGTTGGAACCGCTGTATCCCCTATCTATTCAGCTTGGTTGGCCTCTCTCCCCGTTCTGTCAGTGACTCACAGCCAGCCCCTTTTGGGTCCTATCACCCAACACAACAGCAGGTGGCACCACACACCCACCTGAGTCAACTGCGTGCTTTACCTAAGACACTCATGGGTGAACAATGGAAGCACCAGCCAATGTCCCAGCTTCCCAGCCTTGAACCACAGTAATACACAGAATTATATCATCTTGCACTGCACAGGGATCTGTAAGGTGCAAGCTCATTAAATAGTCCACTCCCCCCTCGATGTGGGGAAGATATGCAACAGCCTTTGTTACCAGAGCTAAGATTTCCAAACACTTCACTCAAAGAAACTCTGGTTAAGATGAAACATAAAACAGGTTTATTAACTATAGAAAGATAGATTTTAAGTGATTATAATTGATAACAAACAGATCAAAGCAGATTACCTAGGAAATTTAAAAAAATCGCAGTCTCATACAAACTAGATATCAGCAGTATCTCACCCTGACTGATGATACAAGTTGGCTTGCCGATTCTTGAGGCACAAGCTGGAGCTGCTTTGCAGCTTGGGTTCCCATCCCCCATTCAAAGTCCTTTGTCTTACAGAGGTTCTTTCAGGTGTTGAGTTATGGGGAAGTGAAGACAAATCATGATGTCAATCCCCATCTTAGATAGTTTCTCCCTATGGCGTGAACCCCTTTGTTCCATGCCAGGTTCCCAGCCCATTTTGTGGAAAAGTACAGGTACCAAAATGGAGTTCACTATCATGTGATCTGGTCACAAGTCCTTCCATGCTCCCGATGAGTCATGGCAGCCATTGCCCATAGTCTGTCTGAAGTGTCTGCAAGTGAGGATAAGTTCTTCCATGGTCCATTGTCTTTGCTGATTGGCCATTAACACTGTCTAGCTTCTTCATTGTTGTACCTGAAAGGATAGTTGTGGGTGTTTCCAACTTCACAACATCTTTCAGTAACATATACATAGGAAAACTTCATAACTTCACGTACAATGATAGCACATACAATCCAACGAGATGTAATGTTTAGAAGATCAAGACTTTAGAATGATACCTCACAAGGCATATTTTGTACACAATATATCATAATATGACAGTGATGATTATGGGGATGCTAGGTGTAAGGGAGATGCCCAGCATCACACAGAGACTCTGTGGCAGAGGCAGGGATAGAATCCACTTCTCCAGCATTCACTCGCCTTAACAATAAGACAATCCTTTCTCTTCCTGCAGTCGCCTGCCTCATTAACTACATACTTTACAAGTTCTACAACAAATGAAGCCAGGATCCAAAGACAACAGCCTCCCTCACTACCCAACTCTTGAGTCATTCCCCAAAAAGATCCATCCTGTGCACTGAATGAGGAGGGGTTGAAAGAAGGGATTCCTTGTGACTGTGGCTGTGGGGCCCATTTTTGTGCACTCGTCCATTCACACCTCTGGGCAGAGTTCCTCTGGGCGGTATTCACTAGGTCCCTGGTATCATTTGAGGATCAGTGGGTTATCTGCTTGCTGTCCCCTTCTGGCCCCTGGTTTTAAACCTGTGACCCTGACTCCTGTTCCTGTTTTTTTTTTTTTCATTTATTGTCCCTCAGAATTAGTTGCTTTCCCTGTTGTTGTTGTTTTTTTCTGGCCCTTCCTCTCTGAAGAAGAGGGCCCTTCTGGTTCAATGAATGGATGCCATTTGGGTATCAATCACTAACAAGGGAAACAAACAGGCTTTTGCATTGAATGAGGCAAGAATGCTCCTCTGGAAAAAAAACTAGTATATGATCATGTAATTAAAGACTGTATCATGATATGAATGCACAAGGGGGGAGGGAATTAAGGCTGCACAGGCATCCTTAATTCTGGCCTCTCCTAACTTTTGATTCTTAGGCGTTGCAACATTATTAATGTTGTTTTAATATAGATTTTGTGAGTAATTTCCTCAGTTTTTAAAAAACAAACTGAAAAACATAAAATCCATCATATGGAATTATACTGATGCCCACGTGGGTGATTAGCAGGCTGGAATCTTTAGATCCACCAAACAGATCTCTGGCACTTGAGCTAATAGGGTAATTGATAACAGTAGTAGCTTGTCACCCTTTGTCTGGACCAGCACTAGAAGGAATGGGACACCGTGCCAGTAAATTTCCCTTCTGCCTGATGCCCATTTTACCCATCCTGTCTGCATTCAAGTTCCTGTCTCCTTCCCAGCTGGTTCCAGTCTCCCCTGAATCCTCAACTTCCAGACATATTTTCCCCCTCTCTCACCAGCATCTAGTCCCAGTGTCTCCCTCTCATCCCATGCTTCTTGTCCCAGCCTACATCCTCCCTACATGCACACAGGTCTGGCTCTTGTGCAGTAAAAGGCACATCCTAGAGAAAAAGGCCACCCCCTGCAAAATTCATGTCTTGTCTCTAAAGCATGGGGGTGCCAGAGCTTTTCAAAAAGAGAGTACCAGAATTTTTTAACATAGGAAAAACAACATGTTTTTTTCGTAGATTTGTTTTCTGAAATAATTGAACTATTTTGGCTGAAATTTAAAGAAAAAAATCATCCTAAGTAGACAACTAACATGGAAAAATTTAGCCCAAACAGTTTGACAAAGATATAAGAAACTGAAAACATGGGCCTGTAATGGGAAGTATCTGGTATCCTTAATAATAGGTGGTGTAACAAGCCCAACATATAATTTGTGATGATTGTTATCATAGCATTAGCATATTGAAATCTATGTTCTTTTGTGTACTCCTTTGAGAATTCTATGTTAACAAACAAGGAGTACTTTTATCTGTATGTCTAATTTTTTATTATTATTGAATTATTATGTTATTATTATTATGTATAGCACCATCATGGTGGCTTTGTATAGAACTAGATTGTGGTATTTATGCCACAGTCTTGTGTGACAGATTTGGAGTTGCTTGTAATAATTTATTAATATTATGTGTTGACCTAGTTGATGTAATGTATACTGTATGCGTATATTGAGTTAAATCAATAGCAGAATTGTCAGGATATGAGCTCAGGAAAGGGGAGGTAGATTCAGATACACACTTCTCACTAAACAGTTAAGGGACGATGCAAGAGCTCTGCTTTGATGTGATCCCATGATGGGCTTGCCCAACAAGCAGGGCTGGCTCCAGGCACCAGCTGAGCAAGCTGGTGCTTGGGGCGGCAGATTGTTGGAGGCATTCTGCCCAATCCTAGGGCGGCACAGCCGCTTTTGTTTTGTTTTGTTCTTGTTCCACTCCGGCCGCCCTGTAGGGGGCGGCGGCGGCATGGAGAACCAGAGCGCCCTGCAGGGCAGTCCTCTTTCTTCCCTCCCCGCTGACTGGAGCGGAGCCCTTGCGGCAGGCGGCAGGAGGCGGCGCAGCGGGAGGGGCCGCGTGGCAGCGCCCCTGCTGTAGCCCTGGCCACCCCCTTCTCTCTCTCTCTCTCTTTCTCTCCCTCCTCCCCCACCCACCCAAGCCGGTCCCCCTGCACCCACGCTCCAGCCGTGCCGCAGGTTTTTTTTTGCTTGGGGAGAGCCGGCCCTGCCAACAAGTTTTTGAGACTGAGAACTCATAGCCTACCGAGTGGCAGGAATGGTTAGCCTCTAGTTAAGATTAACGTGCATGTAGACTTGTTGTTATTCTGGGATCCTTTTCTGTAAAATGTTTTGTTTCTATCTTTAAATAAAAAGAACTTTTTTGTTTGAAGAAGTCTGTTTTGGGTCATGTAATCCACTGGTCACAGACTCAAAAAAGGGAGAACTTTAGGTACAGAACAGAGCTGGACATGATGGATAAGCATGACTGACATACAGGTCACAGTAGCTCAGGGCCAGGTCTAAGGAGATTCATGAGATTGCATCCTGGGAGAGGTGAAGGCATGAGGCCTGAGATCTGAGGGTGCACTCAGCAAAACCATAAAAGGGGATAGCGATGCAGCTAGCCCTGTAACCATGTTTAACCCCAATATCACATATAGCAATAGGCTCCTCACTGCTGCCACTAATCCACCTCACACAAAAGTTAGCTTTTGAATACTTATCCTTCAGGATGGTTCAGAATATTAAATAGGCTGACCTTTACTCCACTGTAGACCTGGAGCAGTATGCAATGGTGTTCGTGCATTTCTCCTGGAAAGAGACTAGACTGCACTCGTGTCATGGAAATGTCTGGACTGCTCAGGTTAAATATTGCTATTACTCTGAAACAACTTTCAAGTCTGAATCCTCACTTTGAAGAGGACAAATATTATCTTGTTCCTGTACCACATAGCATATTGTATCTATTGGGGAAAGGGATATTTAGACTTCAAGTTTTATGAAGCCAGAACCTTTGCTGTAGATTAAATTTTGAACTGGGAATATGATTTGAATTATAAATGTTAAATTATGTTTGCACTCTTTAGCTAGAAATGTCTCTTCTACTTTTATGCATCAGTGAAGATAGCATAGAAAATATGGAGTTTGTGGGATTCTGCATTACTATATAGGGGGCTTTTATTACTAGAAGACGTAAGTCAGAATTAGTACTCTAATGATTGTTTTTTATTTTGTCTGTGTTTTTCAACACACTTTTAAAAACATAGTGCTCATAAAATGTAAATAGAATGCTAGTATAAAGGATATACCAGAGGAGGAGTTTGTCCTTGTGAAATTTTAAAAATATTGCATCAAGAGCTATATAAGTTCTAGAAAGCCATTTTGTTTCCTTACTTCATCATCAGCCAAATATTAACATCCATATTATAAAAAAGTCCTTGTTAACTTTATTTTCCTCCCACTTAGATACTTATATCATTTTAATAATACTTAGCATTTGTACATCATTTTTTTTCAGAACCTGGTGTGACATTATTATGGAAAAGTATTTAAGGTATTTGGTTGGACTGCTCTGGAAAGCCAGATTCATTTTGTGTTGGCAATTTAGGAGGAGATTTTTACTGACACAGATGACTCAGTGTTTCAATGGGATTTACTTTGATCTAAGCATTTGAAAATCTCCCCCTTAATTTTTAAATTTGGCTCAAAGGCTGGGTCAGCTGTGTTTTTTCTTGTTGTTTGTTTAGGTAATGTGAATAACAGGTTGGTGAGATTTATCTTTCCTTGAACTGGCAGGCTATTTTTAATATTGTGACCAAAATTTTGGCTCTAAGGAGAGTCTCAGGAAATTCATGTGTAGAGACTATCTACTTGCATGCTCTTCAGAAGTTGTTGGAGTGTGAGGATCATAGCAATTTGTATGTAGAAGAAAGCTCTATTAAATTTCAAATGGAATTATCTCCAAGTTGTTAAAGAAGTGATGGAGTGAGCTGTTTGAAACATGTCTGTCCAAATGTGCTCTTCTCTAATATTTTTGAATTTTATTTCTCTTTTACATGCAGGGAGCTGGTGTGTTTCTGCATAATTGAAGGCTGAATGCAGTCTGCCTACTGGTCCTTTAGTTCTTCCCATTTGTCCAAGATTTTTAGTTGATTATCAAATTTGTAGATGGGTTGAAGTACACTTTTCTAGTAAGAACTAGCGAGAAAATGGTGTTGTATCATGAGTTATTTATGCTAATCCAATACTTCTAGTATATATTGTTGGAGCAGTTCAAATTTTTTTTTAAGTATGTATTTTGACATAACTGGTCTAGTTGAGTCAATCTGTTTTGTTCCCATCCAAATATGGTGTCATAAGAAGAGGTCTGTTGATAACTCTGGATTATCAGAGACATTTAGCCAAGATAAATGAGTTTTGATGTTTAACTTTTTTTTAAAGTGTTTCCTGGGAGTTACAATGATTTTTAACATTGTTCTGAAAATGTGGGGGTTTGTTGTGTCTATAAGGGGTGACTATTTCAGGTGTACAGTGGAAAGGGTCATGTTCCGAATACAGAAGCATGGTGGTGGTGTGGTGTCTGAATTGCAGCCCTTATTAATCCTGGAAGTGTCTCAGAATTCATGTCCCCCACAGATTTCTTTGCTTCCCTGCAGAAAAATTACTTTCTGACAGGGAAGCAAACAGAAGCTGCAAGAGCAGTCACACACCACTCCCTATCTGTGCAGGTACATCGTTTCAGGCACCCGGAACAGCCAGTGGAGAGGTAAATTACTGCAGGGCTGGAGACACCCCAGTTAGTGGCTCCCACCCTGATCCAGAATAGCAGCTAGTCCCGGCTGGGCTGCAGACAGGAGAGGACAGGACTTCCTCTTCCCCTGCAAAGAGTGATGGGGGCTGTCAGACCCCCCCCTCCCCCGGCCCCCACTCAGCTGCAGAAAACTCAGCGTCCTCCCCTTCTTCCTGCTCCCCATCGCTCCCCAGCTGTTGGGGAGGGGTCACAGTATGCTTCCAACTGTATGCTCCCCCATTCACCCAATCCCCATGCATCTGGACCTCCCATACCCAGACAGCCCTGCCAAGCCTCACCCTGTATGCCCTGAACCCCCCTAGCCCTCCCCACACTGAACCCCACCCCACTGAACCTCATCTCCTGTATCTGGAGCCCCCTGCACCTAGAGCCCCTGCCTCCAGACCCCCACCCCTACACCCACACCACCCCCCACTGACCTCATTGCATTCAAACCCCTAGCCTGATAAGCCCCACCCCACTGCATCACATTGAGCTCCCACTTCCAGACCCTCACACCACTGACACCCAACTATCTGCACCCAGACCCGCACCCCACCAAGCCCCACTCCCCCAGCACCCTGCTGAAACCCCCCCACATCCAGACCCCTCCGCTGAGCCCCAACCACCTTCACCAGGAAGCTCCTGCAGAGGCCCATTGCCCCTGCACCTGGAATTCCCCCAAGCCTCTGTGCATCCAGATCCCACCACACCTAGACCCCTCCACTGAGCTGCATGCACCCAGATTGTCCCACACAGAATCCTCTCACCCCACACTTGGATCCCCCCACACTGAGCCCCTCCACACTTGGATCCTGTCTGCTTGAGCCTGCCTGCCCAATCTCTAGTGCACCTGGCACAGAGGGGCAGGGCCCCAGAATGTTTCTGGGGCAGGCCCAGGCCCTGTGCTCTGTCAGGGTCGGGTGCAACCTCACCACTGAGTCATGTCTCAGGAGTGAGGGATGGGGGTGGCTGCAGGGTGATCTCCCACTTTTGTGTGGCCACTGGCCTGTGCTCCCCACTGCCATGCTGGAGCCTTTGCATTTATTTATTGACAAATAAAAATTGCAGATTTTTTTATTTTTTGGCACAGAATTTTTAAAGTTTTGGCATAGAATGCCCTTAGGAGTACCTTGTAGCCTCTGGAAAAAAAGAAACCAGGGCAAGATCAATCCAGAATTTCTTACATGGCAGTGCAGAGCACTAACTATCAAGCTAATTGGCTGGTCCAATTAAATAATATAGTCAATGTATAGTCCTGAACTATTACAATTTATCTCTCCTGCAGGAAGGGAGTGTCATCTTTGCATGAACTATGTTATTAAGAAGAATTCTCATTTTAATTCAGGAGGAAACTTTGAAGTGCACACTTGTAGCCTATGCATGACTTTATATTAAAGGTATACCTTATTTATAATCTAGCTAATGTTATTTTAGCACTAATAATTTATTGAACAAGTGTAGCATGTCAATAACCACTACAAATGTTCTTATTTTGTGTCACAAATGTCATTTTAAATAGCGTACCTTTGTGTTAATGGCTTATTGAAAAGTTATAGCATAGCAAAGCAAGAACCATAGTGCATTATTCATATAAGGCATATATAGTCCCCTATTTATCACTTACTGTAACACATTGTAAAACATCATAAAACATTGGTTGTTCATTTATAGATAATGTTTTGCTCTTCCTGGCTTGCATTATAAATTTATTGTTACATCAAAAATATGTTAAAAGAACATAAAGGTTGCATAGTCAAGCACTCAAAAGTTAGGAAATATGAGAGTTAAAGTTGCCTGCGAAATCTTAATTTGCCTCCCTTGTGTATAAGCTCTATGATACAATCTTTAATTACATGATCACATACTAATTTTTCTGCAAGACCTCTGCTTCTTTCAGTGCACAGAGTGGAAAGTCCTCACTTATTGAGCAGCTATTTAGTGTTTTCTTTTCATTGTTCAGTGGGTGGCCCCGGGCCTTTTTTATTGGATGCTATTCTAAAGACAGAATTATTAATTTCCTCAGGGACTTTTCTAGAGCTCTCATCACTATTTTATCTGAGTGCTTCACTATAATTAATTAATTAATTTTCATAATACCCTTGTGAGATGAGGTAGTGGCATTACCTTATTTGGGGAACTGAGGCACAAAGATATTAATGTAAAAAGTTTCCACTAGTTTGGATGTCCAATTTGAGAAAGCTGTGACCTGATTTTTCAGATTACTTAGCATTATCTAGCATTTTATATGTTCAAAACACAGCTCCCATTGACTTTTAATGTAGCTTTGTGTGCTCAGAATTCTGTAAATGAGACCCAGGATAATCAAGTCAGACACCCAGAAAATTAGGAACACACCATTAGTGACTACCTATGATGTTTGAATTAAGTGACTTGCCTAGTATCACATAGGGACTCCAGGGCAGAGGCAGAGATAGTATGCAGGGCAGCCTTCCACTGCCTTAACCATGAGACCATCCTTTCTCCTCCTGCAATCTATCCCCATCCCACCGCCTCACTAACTACACACCTTACAGTTTCTACAACAAATGAGATGGTGGTCCAAAACATCAGCCTACCTCATTACATAACCCTGATTCATTCAAAGAGCAGTGTTTGTCCTGTCTACAGAATGAGGCAGGGGTCCAGTGGAAAAAATAGTATGTGATCATGTAATTAAATCATGTATCATACTGCATACTCCCAAGAAGGATAAATTAAGGTTGCATGCAAAACCTTAAGTCTGGCATTTGCAATTTTTTGTATGTTTGATTTCACAATGTTAATTTTCTTTTAACATATGTTTTGTGTTATTTCCTTTTTTTACAAGAAAACATAAAACTTACAGAAATTCTATCATGTGAATCATACTGGCCTCCAACTTCGGTCATCAGCAGGGTTCATATCTTTTAGATGGATAGCACAGACCTCTGTCACTTGAGATAACTGAATAATTATTAGCAGCAGTAGGCTGTTCTCGTCTATGTGGAAAAGTTGGGGGTGGGGTTAGAGGGAAGAGGGACAGCAAAGGGATGAGACACATTTTACCAGTGAGTTTCTCAGCTATTTGAAGAAGAATGCAGAGACTCAGGACTGCTGGCTTCAACTCCAGGTTTTGTGGGGGAGTGTACCCTAGTCACAGTGGACTGTTCTTCCCATGTGCCCTCAGTCTGTATTTGTTTCCTTCTGCTCTTCCTCCTCCCCACAAGATCTCCTGGATCTCTCTGCTCCTAATAAACTCCCCACATCCCTTATCTCCTGTTTCCCTCCCCATTGTCATCCACCCTGGGTCCTATCCCACTCTACTCTTGTCCAAATACCCTCCTCCTGTGCCTATCCACCCCTGCCATTCCTCAAATCCTGCCCCTTCCGCTCCTGCTTCTATCCACCCTGATCCCCTGACTCTGTTCCCCCACCCTCTGGTTCCTGCAGCCCCCTTCCCTGCCCCCATTACTCATTCCTCTGCATTGTAATCACTTGCTTCTTCCTTCTCTTCCATGCTGCCTATCTGCCAGCAGGAGCAGCATTGAGAGCACAGAGGAAACAATCTCTCTGATCTCAGTTCCCATGCCCAGAGACTTTTTTATTGCCAGAAGGAGCAATTACAGGGAAAGTCCTTCTCCTGAAGCCCCAGAATGGAGATTACTCTCTTGCTTTGTATATATGGTGCATGCCCAATCTGTCTGGTGCGTAGGAGCAGGCAGGGGGGATGGAGCAGGCTAATTTCAGATGGAATTATTACACAATTTAGCTGCAAAATTCTAACAAGTCTGAGCATGTGCAAACTGCAATTTTTCAGAGGCTTATGCCTTGGCCAAATATTGATGGATTTTCCCTGAGAGGACAAAAGGCACATCCCTTGCATCAAGGAAACACATGCATATTCTAAAAAAATTAGCCTGAAATTTTAAAGCAAGGCAATGTAATAAACACCTGAAAACGGGGTCTTATAATTGAAAATTTCAAGCTATCAGCAGCACTATTAGCACCATCTTTAATTCATTTTTTTTGGTAAACTGTTTAGGAAACTGTTAAAATTTCCAAGTTTTAAATTACTGAAGAAAATGGAACAGATTCTGTAGCCACCACACAATTACAGAATGTCACTCAGCTGTTCCACCACTGTCAGAGAAATCAAAGATTAACCTTTTTACTTAAAAACAACCCCAATACGAAACTTTTCTAGTTTCTAATGGTTAAAGCTAGTTTTGGTGTAGGTTATAATTACTAAAAATTAAATATGATTTTCTGGAATGCTTTATATGTATAAAATGATTTGGTAATATATTTAGCTCTGTGATCAAAACTTAATTCTTTAGATCATTCGGCTCATACTGTGAGGAGAATTTTACATCTAATTTGCTAAAAGAGTAAAGATAGCAATAGACTCAGTTATCAAAATGAGCTATAAAATTACCGTGTACTATATTTAACCATTAAATTAGGAACTCAGTGATCATTTTCATTTTGTGTGCCAAAAAGGCAGTGAGTTGTATTTTTTGTTGTTATTTCATTGCATCTGCTAGGATTTCATTTGAAAAAAGCCCAGTTCTGTTATTCCTGCTTTTGTTACCAGTGTTAAAGTGTCAGGACTGCTTGTTGCCATTGCTACCTCCATTTCAAAGGTCAGGCTCTTAACTGGGAACCTTGTATCATGGTGAAGGTGAAAGTAGTTTATGAGTACATGTGAATTTTGTGATCTTCAACAGAAAGACAGTTGAATGGGTACAAGTCGGGCATCTATAGATTCATCACTGCATTTTTCCAGTTTCATATTGTTGTAACTCTCTTGATTTCAATGGACTTACAGCAGTATAAAACAGGGTAATGCAGTTGTGAATTGGGGTCATTTTATTTCATGCAAAATACCTAACCTTTTATGAGCCAGATTTCTAGATGTGCTCAGCAGCCAGCAGCTCCCATTGAGAGCTCTTTTCTAAATCTGGCCACTTCAGCAGGGTGACAAAATGGGAGCTGAGCTAATTTGAAATCCAAACCCAACGTCAGTGTTGAGCACTTTCCAAAATTTGGTCATACATATGTCTTGTGCATCAGAGGTTCACAAACTATTGTCTGAGGGCCATTTTTTGATTATAGAGAGCTGACTCAGCACATTAGTGCTGTTTTCCTTCCTTGTTTCCAGCTGATAACTTGCATTAGGGAAGCTAATAATAAATGAAATATTTTCCTAATATTGCTTATCCATTTAAGCAGCTATTGTAGTTGCCACAGGGATGCTAGGTGACCTGGAATGGGAGGGAAGGTAGTCCATGAGACGAAAGATGGGATTTAGTGCTTATGAAAAAAATATTTTCAGAAGTGACTTAGGCCATGGCTACACTAGTAAGCTTACAGTGTCATAGTGTCTGTGCCACTGTAAAATCACTCATGTAGCCACTCTATGCCAATGGGTGAGATCTCTTCTGTTAATTTAATTAAACCACCTCCAACGAGTGACAGTAGCAACGTTGGCCGGAGAATGTCTCCCACCGAAATAGCGCTACCTACACTGGCGCTTTTTCACACCCGTGAGTAACAACAGTTATACAGACATAAGTGGTAGTGTAGACATAGGCTCAGGCCCAGCTTTTTAAAGGCTTTTAGGCATTGCTGCTCCTTAGCATTGCAACACCTAACTGATTTAGGAGTTGAAATCTCATTTTCAAAAGGGGATTAGGCACTTAGGAGCCAAAATCCATTGACAGTTGATGGGATTTAGGTTTTTAAGAAGCTAAATCCCTGTTAAAATGAGATTTAGGCTCCTAAATCAGTTAGATGTTGCAATTCTGAGTGTGGCAATGCCTTAAGTACTTTTAACAATCTGGGTCTTACGCGCTTAAGAGTCTATTTCCCATTGGGCCGGGTTTTTAAAAGAATGTTGACACCTAAAAATTTAAATAGGCACCTAGTGGGATTAATGTCCATTGGAAGTTAGACACCATAGAGCTTTTAAAAAATCCCAGTAGGTACCTATCTGCATATTTAGGTGAGTTAATACTTCTAAAAAAACTGGCTATATTTGCCTTAGTCACTTGTAAAAATGGGACTTAGGCCACTAAGATCTTTAGGTATTTTCTGAAAATTCTATACTGTGCCTTTATTAAGAATTGATCCATATGAAAAAGTTTGAGAATTCTGTTAACCATATATCAATTTGGCACTAGTAATAAAAATATTCCATTTATACAATATCCAATCAAGTAAAAGTGTATTCTTCTGCTTCAAGTCACCAGTTTCATATTAGCTTATCATCTGTCCATTTTATTGTTGTTTTGTTTTTTCTTTCCTTCAGAAAGGATTACAGAACTAAAAACAATTTTTATAATGTTAAAACTTGCAGGTTTACCTGCTGTATATAATATATACAAAGTCATATGCAATTAAATTGGAGAACTAATAATTTCTATAGTTATAGAACAGTGCAAAACTGGGGATCAGTGCATGTGTCTTTGTAACTTAAAACTACTGCTGTGAAGTTATTTGCTTTTTTATATATTGACAAAAAGAGTTGAGTGGAGCTCATTCAGACTTGTTAACCAAAAATAATTTTGGAGCTGAATTTATTTCTATATGTGTGAGTACAACCATCTTGAATGTTATTGTTTGTGAATAGTATTGTGTTGCCAGGTTACTCTGGTTAGCCTATACTGACATTTAAAATTACAGCTTTCTGGGGGCTTTGCTTTTGGGAATGATGTAAAAATATGACAGCCCCCTGCTGTTTAAGAGTACTTACAGGTAAATAGTGTTATTTATGGGCATCTGTTAAGATGATGTTTCACATTCATAGCTCATTTCTTGTAAATAAAAATAATTTAGTAATTTCGGAGTGTGGTTGGGTGGAATGATAAACAGGATTTTATTTGCACGTATACAAGCGAGTTGTAATCTTTCTGAGAAAATAAAAGGAAACAGTTACTGTATATTTGCAATCTTTAATCTGAAGTGATAATATGAAATACTGTTAAGGAAGTGAATTGTCTGAATTACAGAATCTTTTAGTCATTGATCTGTCTCTTTGACTAAATTGCTTGCTTCATTTTCTGAATCTGAAGTATTAAACATGGTCACATCTATTGTTTATGTACACTGTGTGGTATATAAATTGTCTATAAATTGAGGACTGTAAAATCTATCAAATCACTGCTTTTGTCTTCAGTCAGACAATCATGATTTTTGCAGTATAGAATGAAGCAAAAAACCTCTAGAGATTGTACAGTACAGAGAGCACAAGATGACCCTACAACTGAAAATATGTTCTGTTTATACCAGAGTAGCATTTTGCCATCAGATGCCCTTCTCTAACAATATTCATTCAACTTTGAAAATTTGTAGGTATGTTTACATGAGAAACAGTTATTATTTGTTGACTCTCCCTTCACTTTGCTGGAACTACTTCATTTATCACAGAGCTCTGATATAGAGTACATGATACTCTTGATTTTTTTAAGCCCCATATTTTCAAACCCCTAGTTGCAAATAATTTCAGCTCACCTGTTGTCCTCTAGTTTTCCTCTACCCCCAGCAAGTGAGATGGACCAGCTTCAGAGATTATTCTATGCTATAAAAAGTAAATAGATATAAGGGAAGAAGAGTATGCATTGTGATAATTTTTACAGAGATCCCATGTGTTCAACATTTTGGTTTACAAATATTATTCAATAGAAGGTTGTTTCACCCTCTTTCCCCAGTAGAGGGGGAAATATCACATTATAGAGATTAAAAGTGATAAAAAGAGGAGGTAATGATGGGAAAAGGTAATGGGTAGCATAGAGGCAGAACATATTACCAAAAGAAGTGCATAGTCATCTAAAGTTTGCTAGATAAAACAGGGGCAATAACATTTGGCTTATGACATAATCACAATAAGAGTAGAGAATGGAAAACATATAAAGTGATAATTATAATAAATTGTACAAAATCAATATTGGCTGAAATCATAGCTGTAAAAACAAACTCCAAATCATTTATTTATACAGGCCTAGAAGACATTATATGGTTGAAATATGAGGTGGTTTTGCACTTTTTAATGTTTTTAAGCAAAACTTTAATCATACATATGACAGTAGCTGACCTTGTACAATCTTCATATTCTTCAGAAAGGCTCTTTCATATCTTTATGAAGTTTTGTTGAAGGTGTTATGTGGGATTTCAAAATGCCTTAAAGTATCATATGCTCACCATCACCAAAATGTGAACCTGTGGTGAAATAGTTATGTGTCATACTGCACTGGAGAATTTTCCATTCCAGCTCCTAACTGGGTAGCATCATGTTACATGAAACACTGCGTTATAAGTCTTGGAAAGGGCCACTAGGTGGTCAGCTTGCTGCAATAACTACAATAAAAATAGGATGTGGATAACTTCCATATTTCTTAATTTAAGATTACTGATTTGATATGACTTAATTTAGTTCACTGTACTGTAAATAAATTCTTCAATGATAGTCATAGTACTATCAGTTATAGTATGTTGGGTTTGTCAAAATTAGTGGCCTTTTTGTGAAACAAAGGGGATCCCAATTAAACTCTAGTTTGAGAACACTGTCAAAGACATCTTAAAAGACTTGTTTCTGAAGCTGAAACTCCAAATAACATTTTATTTGAAATCTATTTGCATAGTATGTGTTTCTTAGGTATGTCATGAATCTACTTGACTATAGTGAGAGTTCTTCATGTTGTAATCTTTGAGAAATGAGTCCCTGGTGACATAAGTATAGTAATAATATGAAGTTTATAGTACACTAAAAAAGACATTAAACAAATGTTAAGGGTGCACAGTCAAGGACTCTGAAATTTGAAAATTCCAGTTTTGTTTGCTCAGTTCAACCCCCTTGTATATAAGCATTCCAAGTACTGTGTTGCTTCTTCTGGGCACTGTATATTATATGATCTTGGAGAGAGGAATTTTATTGGGGTCTCTGCAACCTTTTGTTTTTCCTAAGTCACGCGGTCGCAAAAATGAACATTATTTTGGTTTGTGCCATTATATTGTTTTTTTGCTGAACAAATTAGAATTATATTTAAAGCCTTCCAATTTCTTTCAAAAGAATAACAATTCAGATGAGTAGATCCACAAGGAAAAGGGATTAGATAGTATTTCTTTGACACATTCAGCAGTATTCATGTTAGAGTTCAACCCTAAGGCTAGAGAGATTACAGCCAGGCAGCGGCAGCTCTCCCGTTGACTTAATCCACCCCCGACAGCTCTCCCACCGACATAGCACTGTCGACACTGGCGCTTATGTCGATGTAACTTATGTCACTCGGGGGGGAGGGTTTTTCACACCCTTGTGCGACAAAAGTTATACCGACATAAGTGGTGATGTAGATGCAGCCTAAATCTTTTTGAAGAGATAAGCTTCACAATTTAGTGCCCTTTTGTATTTCTCATTTAAAAATGTTGAACTAAAAATTGCTCCAAGAATCAATAATGCTGCAGATGCAACTGTTTAAAAATATATATGATTTTTAGACGGATTGAGACAATCTTACTTGAAATCTACATAATCTGCGAATGAAATCTTTCTCCTTTACTACCAAAACTGAGGACGCTAGAAAAAACTGATCAAGACCCACAGGTAAATCAGACAGAAAGGATGAGTCTAAGTGGCAGGCTGGAACTTTTATTAAATAAACATTACAACAGGTATAACTGGTTCCCAAATTCTACTGGCAGGTAATCAAGTCCAGTTTAGAAGGATGTTGGCTTTAAACTGGGCACCAGGAATTGGAAGGGAAGCTTGTTGTCAACAAAGAAAAGATTCTTAACCACTCTCCCCTGGTACAAAGGATGAAGGTACAGATGGGTGGAGTCTTGATCTGTGTGGTAACAAAAGATCTTAAGCAATATAAGATCTAATCCACATCTTGCTTGGTCCTGTGCTCGGGTTTACACCACATACCCTGCACTGGATACTGACCAATAGTTTCTAATCAAACAGAGCCTTTAGGATTCTGTGAGGAAGTCAAAAGGCAAACAAGCCACAAGTCAAGTTTGCAAAATAGAAAATTCTTTCCTGATCCCCAAAGATGATCTGGAAGCCCAACACATGTAACATGAAGAACCCATCCATTACTGGTTTTGCATACAAGGCCAAGATGGTGATCGTACCCAGGTAGGGGCCTTGCAAACTCTGCGGGATGGAAGGAGAGCAGCAGAGCAAGCCTGGTATTCAACATGCCCTGTCTCCCTTACAGTTAGACTTCTGTAAGGCATTTGACTTGACACCCCATGTGTGATGAAGTGGGACTGTTCTTACTGTTTCCTCTGAATACTGTGTGGGTGCCTCAGTTTCTGGCTGACCCTCTGTCGCCTAGCAACTAATGGCCAGGCCCTTCCCCCCTGCAAGGGGATGCTAAAGGTGTGGGAGAACAAAGAGGTCAGGTGACCTCCTTGCCAGGGAAAGGAACAAAGCAGAGGAGGAGGGGCTGCAGGGGGTTTTCAGTTTGGAGCTGGCTGGGGACTAGGAGTGAGTGCAGACGGGGGTGTCTAGCTCACGGGATCCCAGAATGGACCCGGCAGAGGGGTCCAGCTCTTTGTACCTACAAGCTCTGTTTTAGACTGAGTTCCTGTCATCTAATAAACCTCTGTTTTACTGGCTGGCTGAGAGTCACGTCTGACTGCGGAGTGGGGGTGCATGCAGGACACTGTGGCTTCCCCAGGACCCCGCCTGGGCGGACTCGCTGTGGGAAGCGCACGGAGGGACATACGCTGAATGCTCCAAGGAGAGACCCAGGAGATAAAGCCATGTGAGCTTCTTGCCCAGAAGACAGTCTGCTCCGAGGGAGAGGAGGCTCCCCAAAGTCCTGACTGGCTTTGTGGGGAGCAGTTCTAGAGCATCGCCCGGGGACTTCGTGACACCATGACATTTTGATTAAAAAACTGGAAAGATATAAAATTAATATTGCACACATTACATGGATTAAAAGCTAACTGATAGATCTCAACATGTAATTGTAAAAGGACAATCATCATAAAATGAGGGTGTTTCTAGTAAGGTCCCACTGGGATCAGTTCTTGACCCCATACTATTTAATATTTTTAATAATTACCTGAAAGAAAACATTAAAAAGTTTGGAGATGTCACAAAAATTGGAGTGGACAAGTCACTGATTCAGAGCAATCTGGATCACTTGGTAAAATGGGTGCAAGCAATTTTAACAGGGCTAAATATAAATGTTTACATCTAAAAATAAAGAATGTAAATCATACTTACAGGATGAGGACTCTATCCTGGGAAGCAGTGGATGTTGCTGGATATTTTTCTTAAAAGATATGCTCTAGAAATTATTTTGGGGAATTTCTATGGTCTGCGTTATATAGGAAATCAGACTAGATTATCACAATGATCACTTCTGGCCATGGAATCTATGACATTTTTTCCAGTGATATGCTGCCTGCTCCCTTTCCCTGTTCCTCAGACTCCATCCAAAGTTGTGAGGTCTGTGCTAGAGCTGAAGGAGGGCCTGCCACCTGGCCTTACCCACAGCAAATCAGACACTCCCTGCCAGTTGGACAAAATCCCTTTTTACCTTCTGAGACAGGATTTTTAAAAATTATTTGAAATTTTCATCGATTCTTCATTTGTTTTGTTTTGATTGCAGAGCAAAAGGCCTATCTTCAGTCCATCCAAACTTTCATTAGGGTTACCCTGATAAAGCCGGACTCTATGATGAAAAAAAAACTAAGAATAAACACTGATAATTTCCTAAAACCCATCTTTTATACTTTTGCCCTTCAGAGGTAAAAATTAGTATATCGGAGACTCTACTGTATAAAAAGGAATCTGGGATGTTTTATCTTTTTTTATCAGTCAGAAACATCCAGTTAAATATATCACATCTAGAAACCTGTTTTTAAGTGCTGCTGTACTGAAGTATTTATAAGACAATTCTTGTCAGAGAATGTAAAGATGTGATATATTGTTTGATTTGCAGTGTTCTGAGCTGTCTAATTATCTATCTACACAATTTCATGTTATTAGCTAACCTTCATAACAACATAAAATATACGACTCTCCTTGCACTTGTATTTATTTCCAAACACAAGGAGATTAATTAAAAATATATAGTTAATTACAGTGTATAAAATGACCACATGGCAATAATCCTGGAAGTTTAAAATAGATTATGATTAGTCTGCATCTGTATACTGTGCACTCTGTATTGATTTCTAATTTGTTTGAATGTTTCACACATCAGCCCTAGAACAGCCAGACATAGCATTCCCAGAGGAATCAGACAGTGTGCTATTGGTCAGTAACTGAACCAGACATCATACATACTCTGCTTAGTTTAAATTAATCACTATGGGCAAACCTGAGTCCCAGCATTAGTGGGTACTACAGTGGGACTTGCACTTGCTTTTGACAGGGATTATTTTTAATTTATACATTTAAAAAAAAAACTTGTAAAGCATTTTGTCTCAATTTCTGTTTCTGAAGTAAGAAAATAATCAGTAAGTCTGAAATATGGCACAATGACTTAGTAACTGGTGTTTATCTGATTGTTAGATGAACCATTTGGCTTACTGACTCGATTGCTTAGATGGTTTCAAAGTTCCTTTTATAAAAGGGTCCCAAAGTTTTGATCAATATCAAAAGTTTATCTGAGGCCTGTATGCATTATGTGCATCATAACAATCCCCAATGAGTGGATATTTGAATATCAAGAGCCAAATTTTAAAAGTGGTTTCAACTGTGTCTCAGAATTTGTCAATACAAGATTTTAACTGCTTATGTTTTAGTGCACTTTAAACCCCTGCATTGTTGGATTCACTCTGAGAAAAGCTTTACTGATTTCTACCATATTTTTTCCCAATTTTAATATCATCTCCCTATACCATCTTAAGGATTTCTTCTTATTCACTGGAGTTTCCTCCTTTCACATATTTGTAGACAATTATTATGGTTTCCCATTAGATGTCTCTTAGTTAGACTATTCATACTTCGCTTGTCTTTCCTCATTAGTCAGACCATCCAGCTACTTTATAATTATTCTTCTCTGAACTCTCTCCAGATTGTCAATATATTTTTGGTATTGAAGTGACCAGTAATTAATATAATATTTCAGGGTGTGGTCTCACTAAAGTTATATATGAAGAGAGTATTATATTCCTGATCCATAATATGATTTCTAGCATCTGAATTCTCTTATAATCATGTAATATATTTTAAGCACTATACTTGGGATAAAAACACATCTGAAAATCATGTAAAAGGTAGGATAGGATGACAAAGGATGAATATATAGAAGAGCATAAGAAAAGAGGTAAACCAGTAAAATAATATTTAGCTACCATTTTGAATAACATGAAATGCTTGACTGAAATGATTTGTCTGTGATACTGATGCATATTATAAAGTAGCAACAGAAAATAATGTGAAATGCTGCATCTGTATGTTTGCCACATCTTACTTTGAGAAAGCCGTAGAAGGGCAGAAAGATCCATGTATAGTTACTAACAGTGAAGATGAATATTGTTTTCCAATTTCGGAGGTAAGCAGAGAATTTTCTAAAATGTTATGCTCTTCATGTGTCTTCTAAAAGTAGTGGAGTCACAAGATGTTCAGGAAGTTAAATCTAGTGTTTCTCAAATTGCTTCCTTTGATTATCTTATCTTTCCCATGCATATTCTTTACTTCTAAGGTAATTGAAAGGTAAAAGAATGTAAAGGGTGGAAAAATGAAAAAAAAATGGTTAAAGGTTATGATCTGTGAAGAAAAGATAAGGAATGTAGAGAAAAAATATCTATAAATACCTGAGAACAAATAATAAGAGAGAAAGAGAGAGAGAGAGAGAGAGAGAGAGAAATATTCAAGGTATTTAAGCAGGGAAGGACTAGGAGTAATGGCATGAAATCAAAGAAAAAAAGAGTCAAGGATCATACTGTGCAGGTTCTTTATATGTGTGCCCAGTGTGTGGTGAGAGATGTTGGAATGTCCACACACACATGTCACAGTTCCTGTGTATTGGGGAATGAGTGCAAGGACAGCAAGGAGGAGTCAGGGGCATGGGTGGTAGAATGCATGAGGGGCAGTAATCTGCACCCCATAAAGCTTTCTAGTGGCAGGCACACGGATTGTGGATGGTGGAGTAATAAGGTAGATAAACAATGAAATATCATCACTATAGTTGTTTAAAAGCTAAATCAATATGAAGATCAATCGTGCAATTTTGAACCATACCACTGAACACGTTTAGAATTAGGCTGAGTCAAAAGGCTCAAATAGTGCCTTTTCTGAGGTTTTCCATAACTCCAATCCTTAGTTCATGGTTTTTCAAAAAGAATTGCTAGTTGTACATTAAGTTCATTCACTAATATCCTTTGGACTCTCTGATGCACATCTAGTATTCCAAGTATTCCCTTATCTCTTTTTTTATTAAAGGGTATATTGGCAAGATCCTCATTACTTTCTAATTGTCTAATAGCCCTTTCCCTTATTTTTCTTGTTAGGCAGATTTTAAAAGGGAGTTCAATAACACAACCTCGTTATAATCATAAATGTGGTCACTTTCCTTATTTAGTAATGTTTCCATGTACTTTCTCAAGTGTGTGTGTGTGTGTGTGTGTGTGTGTGTGTGTGTGTGTGTGAAAGAGAGAGAGAGAGAGAGAGAGAATAAAAGCCCTTTTAATGCATTTTCCTTAAAACTTTTACATAGCTTTAACACATTCTGTTTTATTTTTGGCAGTTTCAGAAATCATATTGATTTGCTCAAAAAAACACTTGGAATAGACTCAGTCATTTTTCTTCTTGTTCAGTTTTTAGAAGATAAAGTTACTTTGAGTAGGTTTTTCTTAAGTTAAAATTGTCTGAATTACTGTGTATTCTATGTTTGCCATTTATTTTGATAACAAGTAATTAAAAAATCATCTTAGGTTTTTGGATTGCTACATTGCTATTACTGTACACTTAGGTACAGATTGTAGCTTTAAGCTGTAGCTGGCATTGTGACTGTTCTACAGTGCAATAGATCTGTGAGAGATCCTAAAGGAATTCTGGCTGATGAGGCTATAATTGCTCTGGCAACATGTGGAAAAAGCATGCTGGAGCAGTAGCTCTACCAATCTTAGAGAAGATGCAACCTCCACTCCCTGTTTTAGCTTAACTCCACTGGCTCACTTGGAGAGAACTTTCACCAGAGATTATATGAACACTTTGTCAGCATTAATTCAGCTTCACAATATTTCTGCACAGTAGCAGATAAGTATTACAGGATATTCAGTCTACTGACCCTACAACTGAGACATAAAAGAATGCAGGGACTTGTCAAGATCCAATTTTGTATGTGGGAATACAATCTAGGTAGTCCTGACATGTTTTGCCCTGTTGTAACCAGTAGACATAATTCTTGCAGCCTTTGCACAGGTGAATAATCAGCCTGTTGATAAATAACATTTTGAGAAAAGGGATGCTTGCCCAAAATACACAGGTGTGGGATTAGAAGAAGATCAGGATGGCAGGGGTGGGGGAAGTGAGGGTGACGGGAAAAGTGAGATAAATAAGACAACAAGGATGAATAGAAAGTCTGGGTTATAAAGCAGCCCCCAACTGGTCAGTGAGACCATGTTTTAAATCAATTAGTCTGAATCAGAATTAAATACGCACATGTGCATATAACCCGTTAGAAAAATTGAAATGTTGTAAAAGATGTTGATTTTAAACATAGTGTGTAAAACAAATTTTAGCAAATTAAGTCCTTGTAAGCAATGTGTTCATTTTGGACTAGATTGTGCTCTTGTGTTACTCAGTCAAGCAGGGGAGTAAGAGATTTCAGGATACCCCCCAAACTTACATGTTATAACTAGATCTTGGGTTCAGGTGTGGTGCTGAGCACAGCCCCTGTTCCCCAGCTACTCTCCACTATAAACAAGAGGACGTAGAGTGGGTGGAGAAGAGCTGAGAATGTGGGGAAGCCTTGACTCTACCTCTCCTATTTCCTGGCCAAAGCAGATGGCCAATCTGAGGTTGTGAAATAAGTCGCACTCTTTCAAGGTCTGTTGCAACTTACCTCTGGCCAGACAAGAGACACTGAGCCACAATTCTCTCCTAAGTCTGTTACTGTGGCAGAGCAGTTCAGGTCTGAGTCCAAAGGATCAGACTAATGCAATGAGAGTATTACTATTTCATTCCCAAGGTGAAGAAATAGTTTTTAACTAAAGATCATATTCTTCTGAATTCCCTGCACTGCAAGGGGGAGGGGCCCTTTTAAACTGATGTATATTAAAAATGCCACATGAGTAATGTGAATATGATTATTTAAATTGATTTAATCAATATTACAGCAATGTTTCCTTCCCCTGAATTTATCCCCGAAGGGCTCCTAAAGCATTTTCTGGGAATATTGCAATAATAGTAGCCACTGTGACATGAAGAAATAAATAAGTTGCTTCATATTTGGTTATTAATTGGGTGTTTAACCTGTAGTCAAGCCAGTCTCATTTGTTGGAATGCCACTACTTAATGTATCTCATAATGTCTCCTAAAGGATGAAATTACTCACAAGAGAGAGCCCACAAAATAAGATCAATGCATTTATATTAACGTAAATCACCGCTGATTAATGAATGCAACAAAGGTGTAGCCAATACGGAATTGAAGCTTACAGTATTCCTTTTTGGAACCTAACTATGCTGTCAGTTATGCAAGTTTACAGTAGGATTAGCTTGTCAAGTACAGAAAATAGGAATAGTAACAGTCCAATCAGTAGTCTTTAGACCATGAAAAGAAATTTTACTTTGGAACAGAAAAGTTCCTTTTGACAATGGGTATTAGAGACTATACCAAACTTCTGCATATATTCTGACATAACAATACTGCACCATGTATCTGCAAATACTCATATATAAAACTGCAATGAATATGAGTTCTTAGTTATATATAACCATACCACATCTAAAACCTTTATAGATACCTATTTACATTTATAGATATATTTACATTTACTGAGGCTCTGATGTGGGACGTCAAGGCAGTGAAGAGGTCAGATATAAAGTAGGGAAACTGGAGCAATTCTTAGGACTAGTCAACAAACATGGAGAATTTGGATGGATGGGTAGAAGGTCAAAGTATTTATCTTTGTGGAATTTTTGACTGCAGAGGGCTAGAAATGTCATATAATTGAGTACCAGTGCATCCATTTGGCTTTCCACTTGATTCACTAAGTCCTTCCACAACTGAAAAAATAAAAAGAAAATGTGTATGTGTTTGTGTACATACACACACTCCATTCAGATGTATATATGTACAGTTACTCCATCTGAATTTCCAACTGGACTTCTGTGCCTGGACTGAAACACATACTTTAACAAAAATACAAACAAACAAAAACAAACACATACTTGTGGGAAGTCTCTATGCAATTGAATATAACCTTTTATGTACATTTTAATACTCCAAATATTTATATGTTTTGGGGGCTGGATACTTAAATCTTTATTTTTTTTCATTTAGGTAACTTTCTGCAGAAGTTAGTTGCATGAAGTTTGGTACTCAGTTTCATAGCATTTTCTCCTCTCTCTGGTTCTCTGCAGCTCAGAAGTCAACAACAATTGGCCTGAGTAAGGACTGAATAAAAACTGAGCCAGGACCTGTATATCAGCAACAATAAATGCAGAACTTAAATGCCAAATCTGTTGCTATAAAAAACAGAACAGAATACAGCCAGGGCCGGCTCCAGGCACCAGCTTCTCAAGCAGGTGCTTGGGGCGGCCACTCCGGAGAGGGGCGGCAGGTCCAGGTATTCGGCGGCAATTCGGCGGACGGTCCCTCACTCCGCCTGGGAGCGAAGGACCTCCCGCCGAATTGCCGCCACAGATCGTGATCACGGCTTTTTTTAGATCATGATTGCGGCTTTTTTGTTTGTTTGTTTGTTTGTTTGTTTTGGCTGCTTGGGGCGGCCAAAACCCTGGAGCTGGCCCTGAATACAGCTTACTATATACGTGGCTGAAAGTACTAACAACTTGTTTTTATCAGGAAACCAAACAAATATGACTCATAAATAAGGCTGCAATTCTTTCTTGGACGTCACGGAAGTCACGGATTCCGTGATTTTCTGCAAGTTCCCTGACTTCCGCAGTGGCTGGTGCAGCTGACTTCAGGGCCAGCTGCTTGGGCGCCCCACTGCCAGCCACACCTGCTGCTGCTCGGAAGGCCCCTGGCAGCTGGTTCCAGGAACTGTGCGAGTAGCAGCTGATGTGACTGGTCCCGGGAACCGCCCAAGCAGTGGTCCTGGGGGCTGCCCTGGGGCTAGCTGCACCAGCTGCTGCTCTGGTGGCCCCAGGCAGCTGGCTCTGAGGACCACCAGAACAGCGGCCGGGTGTGGCTGGTTCCAGGGAGTGCCCAAGCAGCGGTCCTGGGGTGCCCGGAGGCCATCCGGAGAGCAGTCCCTGGGAGCAGCAGTCGGAGGCAGTCCAGCACTGGAGAAGCCTCCCTCACCCCTCCACCTCATCTCTGCAGTGTCCCCCCCGGAGCAGCAGGGTCCCAGAATTAGAGATTTATCAGGCGTATTTGGGGTAAAAGTCATGGACAGGTCACGGGCCATGAATTTTTATTTACTGCCCATGACCTGTCCATGACTTTTACCAAAAATACCCGTGACTAAATCTTAGCCGTATTCATAAGACACACAGATAGTAGATATGTGAGTAATGCACATTTTACTATTCTACACAGTAAGTCACTTGCCAGGGATAAATAGCATACCAGAGCATGTTGCTTAGCTCATCAGTAGGCAGACTTTTCATTTCAGCAGGTTCAGAAGCCATATCCATTTGTTCATTTTTCTTCTAGTTCAATTTTTTAAAGTATTTTTAGTAGTGTGGAGTTTTTTTAGATGGAAATTGTCTGCCAATACCTCTCTGAATCACAGTGTTTTCTGTGCTATTTATTTTGTGAGACATTGTCAGAGCCTTTGTGTAGTTCAGAGTTTATTAGGAAGTCTGCTACCTGCTTGTGTGAACACCTCTCCAGTTGCCTCAATTGGCAGTGATTTTCATGCAGTACTGTAGAATATGGTCACCTAACTATGTTCCTGTCAATCATAAAGCTAAAAATAATAAAAAAACATGTTACGTGTTTGGATTACTACATTGCTATTACCATACCCTAAAGTACAGATTGTAACTTTAAGCTATCTCTGACACTGGGAGTGTGTGAAGTGGAGCAGGACTCTGGGAGATCCTGGAGGAATTTTTGCTGACATAACTGTAATTTCTCTGGCAATATGTGGGGAGCACACATAATAGCTTTACCACGCTAGAAACAGTTTGAACTCCCTATTTTGGTTCAACACCACTGGCCAATGTGGAGGGAAAGCCATGCTCCTGCCCGCACAGGATCCTTTCAAGAGGCTAGCATTGACAATAGCATGGAGCAGGAGCTCTTCTCCTGTTACATATTGTGGCTAACCCTTACACAAGGGGCAGAGGGTTCTGCTCCCTCTGCTCACTACTTATTTCATCTGCACAGGGTTGGCCTAGCTCTTCTTTTCACCCTTAGGAATGCTGTCTTTGTTCTTTATGGGGAACAGTTACTCACTATTTATTTTTCTTATTTGTCTCAGTGTCAGAATAGATATCACAACAGAAAACATTAGAGAGACAAAGTGGTAAGGTAATATCTTCTATTGGACCAACTTTTGTTGGTGAGAGAGACAAGGTTTTGAGGTTACACTAAGCTCTTCTTCAGTTCTGGGAAATGTACTCAGAGGGTTTGTCTTCACTGCAATTGAAGCCGAGGCTTGAGCCCATGCTCAAGCCTAACTTCCCTTTCATCCACACACCACTTGTGCTAACCTGGGGTTCAGGACCCTGAGTCCCATGACCCTGCAGGGCTAGAGGGTCTGAGCCCTGTTGTTTTCCTGTGTGCACGTGGTCCTGGCTTGACTTGGGTCCCAGAAGTCCTCTGGATGTATCCCAGAGTTCCTGCGCCCAGAGGAGCAGTGCTGCGGGTGAGGCAGCCAGTGCAGCAACCGGAAGCACTATTACTGCCTGGCTGAGTGCATTCCTCCTTCCTGTTCTTCCCGTGGCAGCTCCAGCTCCTCCTCCTCACTGCTGTGTGGAGATTGCCCCAGACACAGGGACTCAGCAAAGTTGCCAGGTGGGAGGTAGATCCTGTCCTCTGGGATGTTGGGTGGCATCCCTTCTCTGGCTGTGCTGATTCAAGAGCCCTTCCATTCCCGCTCCCTGCCTGGCATTTGCTTGGTCCCCGCTCTGTTCTCAGGCCCTCCCTGGGGATGCGTCTGCAGGGGCACCTGGGCTGCATGCACTGTCAGCCCCAAAATCTCCCCACAGCCTCCTGGGGACCCCTTATCCTTGCCTTTCTGGGTGCAGCAAGGGCAGGGATAAAGGATCCTCAGGACATATTGCCTTTGAGTGAAGCAAAAAAGGCTTAAATGAGAAAAAGGAATTAAAAAGACGTTGATGACATTTTGCCAGCTGGGTAGCAACATCTGGTTGGCATTCTGAGATGGATTAATTTTCAGGTTTAAAATATAGTTGCCATAATCCACAAAGAACCAGGATTTTGGCACTCATGAAGCAGATATGAGGAGGACTAGGAAGTCTGAATGACTCAGTTACATGACTTTTCTATTCCCACTTGGGTCACTGTGAATTCAATACTTCATTTAAAAAAAACAACAACTAGATTTTATATCCATACTAAATTACTATTTAATACATTTGAACCAACCATCCTCCTACCCCTAAGCACTTTAGCCAAGTAATAAGAAGTAAGAATATTGGACAGCAAAAAGTAATGCAAGAATACTATTTAGAGAAATGCAAGATTGTCTTTAGCCCAGGAGAGTGTACGATCGGAGATGGTTCTCAGCACCATAAAGGTAATACATAAAATCAAATCCTGCTTGCCTTATTCATGTGAATATTCCTGTTGAAGGAAATAGGTCTTATATCTGGGCAAGGGCTGAAACCAGGACTCCAGTATTTGTCCCTATAAAAAAGATAAGGGATCCCCAGGGGTGCTGGAGCACACTGCACCAAAGCCCTGGGGATGCACTTCACCACTCCACAGCTGGCAGAAGCCAGGCTAGGGTGTGTATGTGTGTGTTTGTCTCCTCTGAAACCTACATTTCATGTCAAACTTCAAAACAGACAAAAAGAAAAAAATATCTTCACTGAACATCCCATTTTAAAAATTAAGAATTGCCAAGTTTCATTTTAACAGTTTGTCAGCCCTGGAGACTGATGTGTTAATTATCCTCAGAACAGGTGTACAAGGCCATTCTCTGTCAATATGACTCAACCTGGAGGTGCAGAGCCCAGTTCTCAGATTTGAGGACAGTTCGGAGCTAATTATGCAGTTAATGTACTTGTGTGCTCTTTATGGTCACCTGAGTCCCATCAAAAGCATCATTACAATTAGGAAACAGGGTGGGCAGTAGAGTTTTCCCACACTGAAACACATTTGTAAGGTTAGAGTGTTGATGATACGGGGGGCACTAGGAACTCTGGGATAGGGTTACTTTGACTCGGGTTTGTGCATTAAAGTTTCGACACCAGAGCCATAGGTTCAAGCACAGGTCAGAAAATCCTTAACGTAGGGTTAAAATGAAGATGCTCAAGCACAAGGCTCCCTCACACGGGTCAGCTGACTTAAGTCCCACTAACCATAGGCTTACATTTCTGTGTAGACACACCCAGAATGTCACAGCTAAATACAAGGTAGAACAGATTGTTTAGCACAAGTACTTAACCTTGAATGGTCACTGGAAATATATGTTAAGTGGCCTATTAACACCTCTCCAGTCACAGGAAGGGAAAGGGGGTGATGAAAAACAAAACAACTTGGGGGAGGTGGCTAAATGGGTTATAGATTGTTGTAATTGTTGGGAAACTAAGAACATTTCCAAGACTGGAAGATGAGCTCTGTATAACCTCGAAAGCTCGACTCTCTCACATACAGAAATTGGTCCAATAAAAGATATTACCTCACACATTTTGTCTCTCTAATATCCTGCAACTAAAGGGGCTACAACAACAGTGCTTACAGCAGAAAACATTCTCAGTGATTACACAGTTGGATGTAATTTTTGAGTGAGACAGTATGTTCTTTTATTAAGGCATGAACAGCATGTATTTAAAACTTAAAGTATTTTATTTAAACATTGCATATCACAGCACCCAGGATGTGGTGTTTGGCTGCAATACCCTGAGCCTGCATTCTAGAGCCCTGCATTCCAAAGTGGAGGAAATTTTTTAGTCTCTGCAGGCACACCTTATATCCTTACATAATAATACCATCCATTCCACACAGGACATTAGGGAACAGTACTGGGGATCAAAGGGGACACGGTAGGATGCATATATAATCTGGATGATCTCCTGTTGATATTTCTTTCTATAGACTGTCCTCTGCCTGATCATTGTCACTGCAACTGCTGCCCTCAAGACTAAGCAAAGAAATATGCACGTGTTCCAGGTTAAACACTGGAATTGCTAATTAATGCAGTAGAACGGGTTTGTTCTATTTGCTGTGCATTTTAAATCAAAGTCAAGTGATTGACCTTAATTAGATATGATACTTGCAGGGCTGGTACTGCTACTCCTGACCTACAAGAAAATCTACTATCTCTGCAGAAGGCACATCATGTCTTTGACATATAGAGATATTCAATATCTAGCAATAATGCTTTAAGTCAATTGTCCTCAAACTATAAACTATGGACCACAGAAAAGAACATTTTGGGAGTGAACCAATGGAAGATTGTTTGGAAAGAGAGGTGATCTATGACAGAATCTCTCCCTCAGTCTTACGATAGAGTCTGGAAAATGAAAAGATTGCAGAATTGCTGGTTTTATTTGTACTATGACCATCAGTAGGATTCCCCATCAATCTACATCAGAGATACTGCCAGCGATACTAAATGAAAATGGTCGGTTTTCAGAAGTGTACGCGTTAACAGGTAGTGATTATTCTGATTAGTTCTCATCTGGCTTGATGTACAGCATATGTGGTCCTTCTACCATTTTAGGATTTGCGTGCAATGCAGAAGCCATAAGCTGTAAGCACCAGCAATACCAAGTGAAATAAAGGGAGTTCTCTCTGGCCAAGCCAGCAGGAGAAGTGATGAGCTTTTCATAAATAGAAACTAGAAGTTGTTTTTAGTGTTATGCACACCCCTGGTATTATTGGGTACCAAATAGAAACTGAAGAATAAAACAAAGGGGTTAGGAAAATTATAGTCTTTTTCTAACCAAAAGAATCTCAATATTGGAATATAACTCAGGAGATATTATCCATATTAACTGAAGAAACAATCAGATGGGCTAAATATTGTGAGAAGTGAAAGAGTGACCAGCCCCATTTCATTAATTTAACTGCATATTTAAAGGGCCAGATCCTGAATTTGTGCTCACTGGTTCCATTGTTTTCAATGGATCTACACTGATTTACACCAGCTGAAGATCTTGTTCTGTATTCAAGGCCAGAGTTTCAAAACTGCATGCACAGTTTTGTGCATTCCTGACATGCATGTGCGCAAACTCAAGTGTGTGCACTCATGTTGCATGCACACATGCATGTGAAAATTAGGGGCTGGGTACAAGTCTGTGCTTGTTAGTCAGGTGTGTGCAAAAGTATTAATTTTTAACAATCTAGCCCTGTGAAATTTGGTCATTTGTAATTAAGATAATTTACAACTTCTTAGAAATTGGAAGCCTACACAATTGGAGAATATATTTTCTGCAAGATCATGTGTAGAATATGCCTTATTAAACATTTAGTGATTTGACTGTGTAAAGCAATATAGTATATATTATTATCAACAGTTGTACTACTAAATCTGAATCTCTCGATAAACTGATAGGTGACAATGCCTTCCATTCATATGTCTTACTCATAGAGAAAGATAACAATCTGTGGAAACTTCAAAAACATGGAGGAAACGTTGGCCTGATTTATCCTGCTTCTTTCAAAATAGCTTCCAGAAGGGTTTGAGAAATCTTAGGAGCCTGAATCTACACAGGGTTTGTGAGCAATGAAAGCAAAATAGAAGAAATAGAGACACTGCTAATGTACAGTGTAAAATTTCTTTTCTCTTCCCTGACCATTTCTAATCTAAAAATTGTTTGCTTTTCTGGTGCAGATCATCAAGTAGTATAGATTTTCTCTCCCCTCCTCTGATTTGAATTATAACTGTATTGAAACCTCACATAAAAGTTGTTTCAATAGCTCAGTGGTTTGAGCATTGGCCTGCTAAACCCAGGGTTGTGAGTTCAATCTTTGAGGGGGCCACTTGGGGATCTGGTGCAAAATCAGTACTTGGTCCTGCTAGTGAAGGCAGGGGGCTGGACTTGATGACCTTTCAAGGTCCCTTCCAGTTCTAGGAGATGGGATATCTCCATTATTTGTGCATGTTTTTCTTATCTGGAACTTAGTGGAATGTGCGGTAATTTTTTTCCATATCTCTGAAGAATAGCTTATTTTATTTAATTATGCTGAAGAATAGCTTAGTTGATTTAACTATGCAGATCTAGATTAGTTTTTCCTGGTAGGTTATGTCATATAGATATTTACAACAACTTACCAAAAAGAAAGTATTTTCATTTCATAATTTGTATTCATTCATATTTTGGCTTGTAGGGATCAGTAAGCCTTTTGTTTTCATGAGATATTATTTACAGGAATTTTATTTTGTTTTTATATATCAGATACATTTTTGGTTGTATGCTGAGGGATGCATTTATATCATATCTGTATTATCATTTGCATGATTTCACATGAATGCTTGTGTTTCTTATTTCCTTTCAACATTTTGCACATGTCCATCAGCAGAAACTTAGGCATCTATAGGGTCTACAATTGAGTAGGGTCTTTGAGGATCTCAGTGGCATGTTGGTCTTAGGTGCTTATGTTCCTTTGTGGATCTAGCCCTAGTCCGCAATAAAGAGGTTTCGCTTCCCTCTGGATAAAAGGTAATATATACTAATAAATAATTATTATAATAAAATAAAATTTAACCAGATAAATAAATATGAATATATATAAAACAAAGCAGTTTCAACAAAGAAGTAGAAAAATTAGTCTTATTAAACCTTATTAATCCTTTTAGTTTAGATTGTCAAGAGAGGTCACATCTGTAAAAGTCCTGATTGACTTTTCCATGTACATTATCTGTTATTTCTGTGCATTAGAAATGCCATTAGAGTTTGAATTTTTTAATCTATGAAGTGTTTTCAGATACTATCAAAGAAGTCTGTACTGTCTTGTAGGCTCTATATCATTTTCTTCTGTTGCTAGTGCAGTTAATAAAGAGATCCTTTCTTCCTTTGTTTGAAAGTAATTTATCTTTTGTACGTCTTAGTATAATTCATTTTACTCATGTCAGACTAATTCTTTTCTAAAATTTGTTCTTAGAGGCCTTGTCTCTCATCACAAATATAATTCAACATTTGAAAAAAAATTGAGAGAGGAGAGCTTCCTGGGTTTAGTTCCTTATATGGTCCAGTTTGTTCTATGGTAGACAAAAGAATATTACCAAAAGTGATCATGATTACCTTTGAATCAGTATTAGCTCATGGAGAATGAAAGGGTTAACAATACAAAACAAAGTATGCTTTTTACCCAAAAAGCAAGTTCTATATAGTTTTAATCCAAAAAAGATCATCTCTCCAGTTGACTAGGCAATTAAATGTACAGCATTGCAAACAATATTTAAAAGCAAAACAATAGTTTTTAATAAACATCTCTATGTTCAAGTCCTGTCACAAGTAGCTAGTGGCAGGGAAATATGTAGGGCTGATGCCTTGTTTCTCCAACTCAGGAAGGATTAAACACCACTCCCAAATCTCTTCCAGGCTCTGGTTCATTAATTCAAACACAATTTCCCTGACCAACACAGGCTGTAGAGGTCCAGAAGCCTTTCAAACTATGTACGCACTACGGCTTAGTGTGAATAAGCCTCCCTGAGCGACATAAGTTACACCGACCTAAGCACCCATGTGGAAAGCACTACATAGAAGCTCTCCCACCAACATAGTTACCGCTGCTCATGGGGACTGGAGTAATTAAGACAATGGGAGAGCGCTCTCCCGTCAGCTTAGAGCGTCTGCACTATCTGCACTACAGTGGTGCAGTTGCACCACTGTAAGCTCTGTAGTGTAGCCATAGCCTTATCCCCTCATGGACGGCCATTTTACATTCTGTTTTTTTATCACCTAAGGCAAATGTCAAGTAATTCAAGTGGCTAAGCAATTAATTTAGGCTTTTTGATCCATGGAGCTTTCTCTGTGCCAAGGGAAATTTTGTCTTCTTACTCCTAAAACAGATGTACTTTATGAATGATTGTGTTGCACTTTCTGAACTCACTCTTTAGAACGCACATTTGGCTAATCAGCATAACTGTTAATTCGTTATATGTAATGACCAGGCATACATTTTTATAAAAGCTGAACTCTCCAAACTCAAGCATATAAAAGTCACATGTTCCTGTACATGTTCCAGATTTCAGAGTTAAAATCAAAACAGCATTTGATTATTTCAGATTTTAAAAAAGGTGTCTCCTCAAAATATAAATGGGGCATGATTCTTGATGAGACGGCTGTGTGATCTCTATTTTAATTGCTATGCACAAGCTGACAAAAAAAAAAACAAAAAAAACTGCCTTTCGCTGCCAAGTTAGTCAAAAGTCAGGAAAAGCTACACAAAAACAAGGAGACAAACTTTTAATTAAACTCTGAAAATCTTTGGCAGTCAGAGTGAAATTCTTTATCTGGCATTCTCTTAAAGTGTGAAAGGGACAGAGAATATGACAAAGTTAAAACATGCAAATGATACCAAAGAAGCCATTACTGATGTAAAAAAGACAGCAAGAGAAGCTTTGTATATTGATGTGCTAGCAACACAGTTTGATATACAGAACATTTTAGTATTTAATCTGTTTCCTCAATTAAGCATCTGATTAGCTTTTCCGCAATTAGATATTTTAAAGGTAGCATTGATGAACTAAAGCATATGTGTCTATTCAAACCCATTTATATACAGTTTTGTGTTTATTACCCTTGTTTTTTTCAAACTGTAGTTTGGAAAAGAGAATTATAAGGGAATCTCAAATAGAATTTCAAAATAATGTGGATCTCAGAGTTACAACACCTCAGGAATGGAGGTTATTCGTAACTGAAATGTTCGTAACTCTGAACAAGACATTATGGTTATTCTTTCAAAAGTTTACAACTGAAGATTTACTTAATACAGCTTTGAAACTTAACTATGCAGAAGAAAAATGCTGCTTTTAATCATCTTAATTGAAATAAAACAAGCACAGAAACAGTTTACCTTACCTTGACCAGTCTGTTCATAATGCTGAGGTTCTACTGTATGAGAAATAATGGAGACTAAAAAGGCTAATAGGTGATGATCCATAAAAGTACTTAAGCATGAGCTTTACTTGAATGGGATTTCAATGAGAGTGCTCACCTGCTTAAAATAAACCATGTGCTTAAAAACTATATTCCCTTTTCTCCTATTTACCCTTTTCCTTCAAAGACAAGGAAAAGATGATCAAACTTTAAGCATCACATTGAAACCTGATAAAAGACAATAATATTTATGCAACATCCAGTGCTTGTGCCTTCAAATTCTACCTCCCCTGCAATATATTATTTTGGATAACATTGAGATCCTGTGTTTTTTATGTTGTTTTTTTTTTTAAAGGGCATCAATTTCTGATGGGAAGCTGGAATTTTAAGCTCTAATACTGTATAATTAACATGAGAAACTCTCTGATAAAGGATATAATAGAGGCAAATAAGATTTAGGAAAAGATTAGTCATTAATATAAATAAGAACAGAAGCTGCAATTACATTATTGAAGCTTGAATAACATTATATGGGTTGAAATTCTGACTTTATTGAAGTCAATGGCAAGGCTTTCACCAGCGGATCTCAATCTTTGTGTTTCAGGGCCTAAAATGAGCGGCAGCAGAAAGAAACTTCCTCTCATACAACAGTGATGCACAATTAAATGGTTTATATGAGATTAATATTATCAGACACATATCTAAGATACTTATCATCACAATATTTAGATGAGTGTTATACCTTTCTCTCTCTCTAAAAAAAAAAAAGCCTTGTACTGGCCTCTGTTGGAGACAGAGTACCAGACTGGATTAATCATTGGTCCATTTTTAGAGAGCTAGTCCAATTCTGCAAACCTTTTCTCATATGAGTATCTTATGGCACAATGGGATTGATTTAGAACTATTTATATGTGTAAGAATTTGTAGGGTTTGTAACGTGGTCCTTGGAGGTAGTGTGGTTGGACCAAGTACTGTGGTTCATAATTTACATTCAGTCTTTATATAGGCAGCCTCCCATTTAAAGGAGCCCTTAACTCTGTGTCACGTACATGAATTTAATGGGAGTTTGCTTGAGCAAAGACTGATTAAAATTTTGGTAAGCTGGCAGGATGTGGTTGAATGATTTCAATCAGATTATTCACGTGAGTAAAGACGACCCACACAAATGCAAAATGTAGGATTGGGCACTTAAATAATGGCAACAATTCAGAACAATTCTATTTTAGGTAAGACATTGCTAGAAAATCTTTAATATTAGACTGATTTTTTTAAGGAAAGTCATTTTGTGAAATAAATAAAATCTAATCAATGTAATCAAATATACATCTAAAAAGAATAATAGAATTGTATTTTCCTTGAATGTCCTTCAGTTATTTCAATACTACTCTGTTCCAAATGGAATACAATTATTGCTCTTTCATTGCTGCCTAAAAAGCATTAAGATTACAAACAATACTGCAGCTGACTGAGCTGTTATCTTAATAGGGTACTCATCAAAGTCTTTGCAGATTCACAGTGTAATGTTTTTCTAACTTAAATCAGAGTGTTATGTATAATGTTAATTTGATCCACGTTTTGCAAGAAATGGATTGAAAGCATATAAGTGTTACTTTGATTTATTTTAATTGCTTTGTCAAAGATAAGAACTTGGTGACACCTCATATGTGTACTATATGGTCTTTGTGTCTCTAATGTTAATTAATGATGAAAATTATTGTTTTTGTTCACTATAACTCAAGATAGACTAGTTGTTCTTCATGTACCATTAACATCTGTAACTATTTAATGCAACATACAGCCAAATTCATGTGTGGTTCAATTCTATTGATTGCACTGGAGTTACACTAGGAATTTATTTGGACCATAAGGACAAATACTGAAATTTGTCAGCCAGAAATTATGAAGAGATAAAATACAGTTTAATTTGAAAAATATGATTGATTTTGTAGAGCCAAACTAAAACAATTAGTCAATTGACTAAACAACAGAGATATATGAATCTAACGTATGGGCTAAATTGCATCATTGGATAAATGTGTGCTGTTCCTATTGATTTCAGTGGGAGCCCAATATCTGGATCAGGAGGCACAATTAGGCCCTTTTGTTTGCTTTTTCATGCTTACGAAAGTGGGTCCATATGACTTACTTGAGGTTTCTGAAACCACCAAGGTGCTATAATTCTCATTAAGATTTTTAGAAATTGCTACTGCAAATCAATTTTTCATTATAATTACTGTATATACTCATTCATAAGCTGAATTTTTTTAGTAAAAAAGGGAAGCACCAGAGAAGGGGGTTGGCTTATGAACAGGTATAGAGAGGGAGAGGTGGGACACAGCCCCTCCCCCCAACAGAGGGAGCAAGGAGAGGCAGCAGAGCCAGAAGGGAAGAGACGGTGCCAGAGTCTCTCCACTTCTGGCCACACTACTCTCCCCCAGCCTCCGAAGCAGCTGCAGCTCTGGGGCTGGCAGGCTGCAGCCGTGCTGCTCGGCCCTGCCCCCCAGAGCAGGCTGTGACCGCGCCGCCCATCCCGCCACGGCATGCTGCAGCCGTGCCGCCTGACCCAGCCTGATGGAACATGCTGCGGCCGTGCTGCCCAGCCTGCCAGAGCAGCTCCACCCAGGCCAGAGACATCCTCCCCTGGCCCTCCCCAGATAAGGTGGGAAGGGATGGAATGGGGAGAATGTGGAGGTCCCGGGCTAGGGGTAGGGTTATCTAGGGGTGGTTCCAGGGGTTACCCCCTGACCCCCAGTGTCCCCCCCCCCCGACCCCCAGTATCCCACCCCCAAAAATTTCCCCACCAGTTGCTGTCCCAGCCAGTCAGGGTAAGCAGATGGCGTGCCAGGACACTTTGTTTACTTAGGTTTACCTCCGTGCCTGCAGACACTTGAGGTAAACACCCCATCTTGGCCCACTAGCGGCTTATCCTGATGGCCCAGGAGCCAAAGTTTGCTGACCCCTGAATTATAGGGTGAGCTTATGAACAGGTCATAAACATTTTCCATTTTTACTTATCTATCTTGGGGGGTCGTCTTATAAACTAACCGGCTTATGATCGAGTATATACAGTAAATATATTATCTATATATCTTTCCCTCAGAATAGCCCTCTTAAAATTAATCAAACCTTTGAATAGTGTTGGTTAGGAATTTCTAATTATGGATTTCAGATATGTCCTCCACTACTAAACACAGAATAGACTTGGGTGAGATTCATTTATCCTAAGGGTGAGATACTTCTGATATACTCAGTCAATAGAGACAAAGCAAAGAGCATGGACATAATCTTACACCCAGTTAAGTCAATGGCAAAACTCCACTGACTTTACCCAGCCCTTTGCTCTTACTCCTCAAATTAATAAAGTATTCCTCCCTGTAAATACACTGTATTGCTTATGTACAATAGCTACATTTCTGTGATATTTTTCTCTTAAACATTAGATGGCAGATGACTAGATGTCTCTATTTCTGTTGTTACTGCTTGCACTTTTTCAGTAGAGGGCAATACCGTTTTATGTTCTAAAATCTGCAAATCAAAATAATGTAATTATTACTTAGATATGAGTTTAATTAGTCTAAATGTGCTTATGTACTTTGTAATTGGCCACTTGAGGTCTCAGTGAACACTCTAAATGCCTGATATCAGACAAGCTGCTTGCCATGCATTTGTGCATTGAACAAACCTGATGGAATATTTGTGCTGAAAGCTACTTTGGACACAGTTTGAAGCTATATTACATATGTCTTTATCTACGCATTTCTATCTAAACATCTACCCTTATACATTGGCTGATTTTAGTTTTACATGATGCATAATTTAGAAAAAAAAGTCCCTGTTTTAAATAAGTGACAGATATGCAATAGTTGTATCTCATTTAAGAGCAAATCCATTGTGTATATGTGTGTATACAACCACACCGCTTGGGCTGTGATCTTATCAGATTTCATAAACTAAGCAAGGTGAGAGTGGCAAGTACTTGGACAGAATATTTGCCAAAAAAAGTCATATTTTCCAGAATATGCTATTGGCAGGTCATTCAGTAGCACTCTTACTCCTACATCATTATGAAGCCAATTCCCATGATGGTGGAGGTGTGCATTGTACTACTTCAAATTCCATATTTTCAATGTGAGGTAAAACTGTGATCCTGACCCTCTCAGTCATTAACAATCTCATGTCACTATTTTTAAATATAGAGATGTGAACCTCAGTACTCTTAAATGTCACATTCCAATTCAGTAATTACTCTTCATTCTGCCTACATAAATGCCACCTGCCTTTTCAGATGGTTACAATTACTTCATAAGAAGTGAACATTAACTTAGGCCTTGTCTACACTACGAGAGTAGTTCGATTTTACTTAAATCGAATATTTGGAATCGATATTGCAAAGTCGAACGTGTGTGTCCACACTAAGGACAGTAATTCGACTTTGTGAGTCCACACTAACGGGGAAAGCGTCGACATTGGAAGCGGTGCACTGTGGGCAGCTATCCCACAGTTCCCGCAGTCCCCGCTGCCCATTGGAATTCTGGGTCGAGCCACCAATGCCTTCTGGGTAAAAAAATGTGTCGAGGGTGCTTTTGGGTAACTGTCGTCATCCATCCATCACTCACTCCCGCCCTCCCTCCCTCCCTGAAAGCGCCGGCGGGAAATCATTTCGCGCACTTTTCAAGTCATTGACAGCGCGGACGCCACAGCACTGTGAGCATGGAGCCCGCTGCAACCATCGCTGCAGTTGTGGCCGCTCTCAACGCCTCGCAGCTTATCATACAGGTTGCCCTGAGGCAGATGCAGAAAAGTCAGGCGAGGAGGCTACGTCAACGCGGTGATGGCCTGAAGTGTGAGAGTAGCACAGACCTCTCAGAAAGCAGGGGACCCAGCGCCGAGGACATCACGGTGGCAATGGGTCATGTTGATGCCGTGGAACGGCGATTCTGGGCACGGGAAACAAGCACTGAGTGGTGGGACCGCATAGTGCTGCAGGTCTGGGATGAATCACAGTGGCTGCGAAACTTCCGCATGCGGAAGGGAACTTTCCTTGAACTTTGTGAGTTGCTGTCCCCTGCCCTGAAGCGCAATGACACCCGGATGCGACCAGCCCTGACTGTCCAGAAGCGAGTGGCCATAGCCCTCTGGAAGCTTGCAACGCCAGACAGCTACCGGTCAGTCGCGAGCCAGTTTGGGGTGGGCAAATCTACCGTGGGGGTTGTTGTGATGCAAGTAGCCAAGGCAATCGTTGATGTACTGCTGCCAAAGGTAGTGACCCTGGGAAACGTGGAGGCGATCATAGATGGCTTCGCAGCGATGGGATTCCCAAACTGCGGTGGGGCCATAGATGGAACTCACATCCCTATCCTGGCACCGGACCACCAGGCCAGCCAGTACATTAACAGAAAGGGCTACTTTTCCATGGTGCTGCAAGCACTGGTGGACCACAGGGGACGTTTTACCAACATCTACGTGGGATGGCCGGGCAAGGTTCATGACGCTCGTGTTTTCAGGAACTCTGGTCTGTTTAGACGGCTGCAGCAAGGTATTTACTTCCCGGACCACAAAATAACTGTTGGGGATGTGCAGATGCCTATAGTCATCCTCGGGGACCCAGCCTACCCGCTAATGCCCTGGCTCATGAAGCCCTATACAGGTGCCCTGGACACTGAAAAAGAACTCTTCAACTACCGGCTGAGCAAGTGCAGAATGGTGGTGGAGTGTGCTTTTGGACGTCTCAAGGGGAGATGGAGAAGCTTGATGACTCGCTGTGATCTCAGCGAAACCAATATCCCCATTGTTATAGCAGCTTGCTGTGTGCTCCACAATCTCTGTGAGAGCAAGGGGGAGACCTTTATGGCGGGGTGGGAGGTTGAGGAAATTAGCCTGGCTGCTGATTACTCACAGCCAGACAGCCGGGCGATTAGAAGAGACCAGCGGGAAGCGCTGTGCATCCGGGAGGCTTTGAAAGCAAAGTTCCTGAGTGAGCAGGGTAACCTGTGACTTTCTAATTTTGTGTACAGAGAAGCCTTCACCCCACTTCCAACACACGTTTCAAAATAAAAATAGTTCTACTTTGTTAAAGCACACCGTTTTCTGTAATACTGTTTTCGCGGGAATTTTTTAAAACTGGGACGCAGACTGTGGTGCGGAGCGGGTGTAGTGTAGTCGCGCGAATGCAGCTTCTAAACTGAAGGACTGACAGGCTCCGGTGCGGTGGGATGGTTCTTTCAACGGAGCCTGTCACCCCTCCTGATAGGGACTGTGTGTATGGGGGTACTATGTGACTTTGTGGCGGGGGGGGACGCTTACAGATCCCCTGCTGTGTGGCTCTGTGATCCTGCCTAAGGACCGCCGCTTCAGATCTCTAACTGCCCTCCCGTGCCACAAAGTCACAGAGCAACCCACCTCCCACCACATAACATGAAAAGAACCTCCCAGACTAACCAGGGTAAGTAGTCACTGCATCACTGCACTATGTATGTGCCCTGCTGCTGTGCCTGCCCCCGACTATGTACCCTGCCAAAGGTGACTGTCCTGTCCAATTACCAACCCCCTTTCCCCCCCTCCTCCAAAAGAACATGATGGAAACAGTAGTTAACAGAAACATATTTTTTATTAACAACTACACAGGGGACTGGGAAGTGAAACTTGGACGGGGGCTTGTGTCAGGCGGGAAGGAAAGAACTTGTCAAACTTTGGGGACTGAGAGCCTTCTGCTGCTCGAGCTCTCTGCAGGGGTGCAGTGAGAGTTAGCAGGGACTCTGCCGCCTCTCCTTCTGTGCACTTTGGGTGAAGGGAGTATGGGACTTGGTGGCGGGGGAGGGCGGTTAGAGATGGACTGCAGCGGGGCTCTGTCCTCCTGCCTCCGTTCCTGCAGAACATCCACAAGGCGCCGGAGCGTGTCCGTTTGCTCCCTCAGTAGTCCAAGCAGGGTTTGAGTCGCCTGCTGGTCTTCCTGACGCCACCTCTCCTCCCGATCCATGTTGGCTTGGTGCATTTGGGACAAGTTCTCCCGCCACTGGGTCTGCTGTGCTGCCTGTGCTCTGGAGCAGGCTATAAGCTCGGAGAACATGTCCTCCCGTGTCCTCTTCTTCTTATGCCTAATCCTCCCTAGCCTCTGGGAGTGTGATGACAGGCTAGGTTGTGAGACAGTCGCAGATGGGGCTGTGGGAATGGGAAAAAGGGAGTGAATTCCTCAGAAAGATAAATGTAGTTGTGAACAAAGAACATAGTCTTTCTCTGTGAACAGGACCATGCACAGCACCTATCACATGCGCACTCAGCACAAGGTCGAATTCTCGGCCTTCGCATTCACTGTCTGTGGTTTTGCAGAGCACTTTTGAGAACCCTGTCAGGACAACGGAATTTCTGTTGCAGGCAGACATGGTAAGCCGTAGATTCGTGGCAGCTTAAAACTTTAATATTAGCAATGGCCTCATTTCACATTGAAATCAATGTCGGTCCCTGCTGCCAGCAATCCGGCAAGCAGGAAGTTTGCTCCTGTCCCACACCCTCGCGGCTGTCCCCGGGAACGATCCCTTTCGGCTGACCCTTTCCCGCCTCCACCGCGTGGCTGCAAACCAGCCAACACTAATAACATTCCCCTACCTCATTCAAAGCAGGTCTTCATGAGCGACATCACCCTCATGAGGATCTCTGAGAGCGACAGACAGAGAATGCTCCGGGAAAGCCTCCAAAGACCAGGGCCGTATGCCGCCATGCTGTGCCAAGCAATGATTCCGGAGTACTTGCTAGTCTCGTGGCGCGGCAACGTGTCCTACTACGGAGGACCCAATAAGGCCGCTCTCCCCAAGAACCTAATGCAGCGGATTTCAAATTACCTGCAGGAGAGCTTCCTTGAGATGTCCCAGGAGGATTTCTGCTCCATCCCCGGACATATAGACCGCATCTTACTGTAGCTGCAGTAGCAGGGACTACACAGTAGAGCGGCTTGGGCAGGACAATCATGCAAAACCGGACATTGCTAGATTTTTTTGAAATACTTGCACTGCCCATGACTGAACCGTTAAGTTATTCAAAGTAATCATGAGAAACCCATTTTTTACATTGTTAATAATCATGTTCTGTTACAAATAAATGTTTAGATGTTTACAACACTTACTGGATGATCCTTCACCAGATTCTGTGTCCGGGGTAACGGCTGGGGAGGGTTGGTAGGGGATCTCTGTAAGGGTGATGAAGAGATCCTGGCTGTCGGGGAAATCAGCGTTGTGAGCGCTGTCGACTGCCTCGTCCTCCTCATCTCCTTCCTCATCTTCCCCGTCCGCTAACATGTCCGAGGATCCGGCCGTGGACACTATCCCATCCTCAGAGTCCACAGTCAGTGGTGGGGTAGTGGTGGCGGCCGCACCGAGGATGGAATGCAGTGCCTCGTAGAAACGGGATGTCTGGGGATGGGATCCGGAGCGTCCGTTTGCCTCTTTGGTCTTCTGGTAGCCTTGCCTCAGCTCCTTGATTTTCACGCGGCACTGCGTTACATCCCGGCTGTATCCTCTCTCTGCCATGTCTTTAGAGATCTTCTCATAGATCTTTGCATTCCGTCTTTTGGATCGCAGCTCGGAAAGCACGGACTCATCGCCCCACACAGCGATGAGATCCAAGACTTCCCGATCAGTCCATGCTGGGGCCCTCTTTCTATTCTGAGCTTGCACTGCCATCAGTGCTGGAGAGCTCTGCATCGTTGCCAGTGCTGCTGAGCTCGCCACGATGTCCAGACAGGAAATGAGATTCAAACTGGCCAGACAGGAAAAGGAATTCAAATTCAAATTTTCCCGGGGCTTTTCCTGTGTGGCTGGTCAGAGCATCCGAGCTCGTACTGCTGTCCAGAGCGTCAACAGAGTGGTGCACTGTGGGATAGCTCCCGGAGCTATTAACGTCGATTTCCATCCACACCTAGCCTAATTCGACATGGCCATGTCGAATTTAGCGCTACTCCCCTCGTCGGGGAGGAGTACAGAAGTCGAATTAAAGAGACCTCTATGTCGAACTAAATACCTTCGCGGTGTGGACGGGTGCAGGGTTAATTCGATGTAACGGCGCTAACTTCGACATAAACGCCTAGTGTAGACCAGGCCTTAGTCTCACAAAGCTCCTATGAAGTATATAAGGAACGTATACAGATCACTGCACCCCCTGAGTGAAATGTTGCCATTCTAGGGTTGAACATGTCAATTGCTTAATAATACCAAACAACACTACACACAGTTTAGGTCAGGAAGTTAAGATTATTATTAATAATAATAGTTATTTGCCAGTATGCAGCAAGATTCAAAAATAAACATAGACCTTGCTCAGAAGAAGTTGCCATTTAAAAGACAGATACAGAAATGGACAGGATGCTAATCTGAGCTGATTATGTCTCTAAATTGTATTACCTCCACCTAGGTTCCATCCAAGGCTGCTACTGAGCAGCATGTGAACCCAGACAAGGCCATGCATATTTTTGCTAGAGACATATTCATGTTAGAAGCCAGCAAAACATCTGCCCACGCTGCAGAAACACTGCTTTCTCTGTGAAGTGACAGATCCCTTCCCTATGGATTCTGGATATCTGTGGAACTGGGGTGAGTAAAGCTTCAGAATTCTGTGCCCCTCCACTCTAAGCTTCTCCTCCCTGAGGAAAAATCAAGGAAATGCAAGATTTTCAAAATTCCCTCTTCCCTAGCAGGGGATAATCTAGTCACGCACAAAAATCTGTTGTATTGTGGAGTAGGTGAACTGTTCTTTTAATGGTCTGATTTCTTTTATTAAAGGTCTAAAAACCATGACCCAGGAAGGAAGATTGGGTTTGTTTGAGGGGGGACATAACAGTACATAAAAGGTTGTTACAAGAAGGAGGGAGAAAAACTGTTCTCCCTAACTTCTGAGGATAGGACAAGAAGCAATGGGCTTAAATGGCAGTAAGGGCAGTTTAGGTTAGACATTAGAAAAAATTTCCTACCTGTCAATGTAGTTAAGCGCTGGAATAAATTGCCTTGGGAGGTTGTGGAATCTCCATCACTGGAGATTTTTAAGAGCAGGTTAGACAAACACTTGATAGGGATGGTCTAGATAATACTTTGTCCTGCCATGAGTGCAGAGAACTGGATTAGATGACCACTCAAAGTCCCTTTCAGTCCTACCATTCTATGATCCTTGAAGGTGCTGAATGCCTCCCAGGTGGAGCAGTCTTCTTCATTTGTTATGGAAGGTGCTATACACTTCACACACATCAAATTCTGATTGTATCCAGTCTATGTACATGGGTATCTATATTATTAGGGCAATCTTAAGTAATAATTTTCAAGCTTTTAATGTTTAGTTTTAAACTCTAACTTTCTTGTACTATAGTTTAAGTATCAGCTCACTCGGCAAAGTTAGACTCAACTGAATCATTTTCTTTTGTCTGTGAATAACTGTATATATTCATATCTATATAACACATCTATAGATCTCTCGATCAATATTTGCTAGCCAGGGAGCATATGTATCACCTTGTGCTGTATACTTCCAATATCCATTTATTCATTTTGGTGTTATCAGGGTGTGTGTGTGTGTGTGTGTGTGTGTGTGTGTGTGCGCGCGCATGTGGAATAAAACAATACTTGGGTCACATTCATAGGACAGATTTTCTACTTCACCAGACTTGTATCATTGAAATTCTAGACAGTGCTGAATGTTGGCCAACTGGATAGCAGATTAACCTTGGTATTGTTCTTCCCCTCGCCCCCCATAAAGGAAGTTGGACGGACTATAGTTATTCTGTTTGTTAACAAGAAAATAAAGTTTGTTACATACATACTATCACAATACATTACATGTGATTTCTTCTTCTTCTTCTTCTAAGTTGAATATTATTATTTCACTTTGTTTCATATTCCAATAAAAGTACAATTTTAGATTTTTGTAAAACATGATTCTCTGAAAATGAGTGAATGAAAACAATAGTGTTGAATCACCAGTTCCATAATTTCAAAATTATATGAGAATATGAAATAATGAAATTGGCTCAATCTTTAGATAAATTTAGAAATAATTGTGTACTTATTAAGCAATTATCTAATATATGATATGGGTAATGCTGTTTTTTTAACATTTGTAAAAAAAAAAAGAAACTCACCAAGAATCACATGGTAAAAATTATTGATCAGTTTCTCTGACTTGTAATTGAAGGATAAATGATTTACCTGAAGCATTTAATCTGTATTGAGTTGCATGTCTAAATGTCCACCATTGGGAGTTTGGAATTCTTTCTTTCTTTCTTTCTTTCTTTCTTTCTTTCTTTCTTTCTTTCTTTCTTTCTTTCTTTCTTTTTCACTGTCCCTCTTCCTCCCTCCCTCCAGTCCTGCATTAATCACAGACTTCTGTTCTGCTTTGTGTTGTGAGAGTCAGGGACTTCCATGATTTGGAAAAGTTAGATATCACATATGACTGCTGTTTAATGGAAGATTTTATAATTAATTTTTCTATTTTGTTTTTCTGTTCTTTGGTATTTTGTGTGTGTGTGTGTGTGTGTGTGTGTGTGTGTGTGTGTATATGTGTGTGTGTACATGTATGTTATATCAAATGTGTAGAGCAGATGCCCATTCCTTTACACATCTGCTGAGTGCAGAGAATTTCACAACAGATCAAGTTTGGGGAATAGATATTGTGCTTCTGTTTTCCCTGTGAGACTTGAAACCCAGCTCCCCAGAGTGCTAATCAGCACTCAACACGAATACAATACAATGGAAATTGAATCAACATTTATAGAGTGCCCAACTGTGATGGATACTACAGAGAACAAAGAAAAGAGCATTGTGCCACTGCAGCCTTTGTTACATGTGGGTAATTTGTCCAGCTAGCTGGAAGAAAAGGTTGCTGCCCCCTTTAAGGGCTCCCTTACAGCCAGTGGCAAGAAGAAGGAAAGTTTATGGGAATAGACAGGAAGGGGCCATGTTAGGACAAGGTCACTGCATTGCCTTTCTTGCTGAGTGGAAGAGTGGGGGGTATTTATATCCAGTGCAGCCCTGTAGAGGACCTCTTTACCAGGATTGGGTACAGCACCCACACACCCAGTTGGCAAAAGGAACGGGTTCCCTTTTATCTCACTGTAGGCATTACACTAGTTGCTCTTTTCCTTGCGGGGCTGGGAAGGAATTTTTCCTTCACAGCCAGACTGGCTGAGGTAGAGAGGGGCTTTTTGCCTTCCCCGCAGCTAGTCTGGGACCCAGTGGGGTGGAGAAGGGGAGTTAGATTATAATGTCACAGTAGACGTAAAACTTGTGGCGGATGTTCAGTGCAGATACTCAGTATGGAAGGGATATGATTATCAGATAAAATGTTTTGGAATAAAATTTGAAGAAAAGTAACCCTCAAGGGACCCAGGTAAGGGAGGTTTTTGGGCTCCTACATCTAGTCAGTTGAGACCTGGTCGCCTCATTTTCCTGGCCCCCCCTTAAGGGGGCATAAGAAGGGGGTTTGAACAGTGGGGAGACAATCCCTCTGCTTATTGCACTGAACAATTTGTTACTGGGTATTGCCAGATATTATAAGTGAATAAAGTTGTGACCACATCCATGACCACCTGCCTTTCTTCCAGTATGGACAGACAATGGTTCCTTGCCAGCAAACTCTCTATAATATATATAAACAATAAGTTTACTATGCTTTTTATTATTGTTTTGTGTTTTTCTTCTTCTTACACTTTGTTTTCCCCCATCCTTATCTTGCATTTTTTTCAATTTTTCATTTCCAGATCTTTGTTTTCCCATTGACTCATTTTCTCTGTAGTTTTAAGAAATCAGGCTTTTTCTTGCAAAGCCACCTTGTCTACCCTCCTCCATTACCTTGTTTATTTTCCACTTCTGACATGCTTCTTCTACATTTTTCTTCTGTACTATGCTGCTGTTTTCTTGCAGTCTTTTCAGGTTTTTGTAATGCTTTTCACATGTCTTTCTTCTCTTTTATTATCCCGTTTATCTCCACAAATACATATCAGTCTTTTCATCATCACATACTCTCTTCCTTCTATACTGTTATCATTTTCCACCATGCCCCTGTGGGATCTCTCCTCTTCTCACCTGCCCTCCATCTCCACTCCCACTCTGACAGATTGGCTGAGATAGTGTATAGATCCTCTCCATTGTGTTGTGGAGTAACAGGAGGGTTAAAACACTCCCCTGGAACAGGACAAAGCATCACAGATGTCTGTTCAGTGCAGAAACTTCAGTGAGAACGAGCTGGAAATGGTGAAATGGATGCTCATTAGAAGGGAGGATAAAGAGGAGGAGACATTTGAAAGTCAATCTCACTCTCTCTCATACTGGAAGGTCATTTTACTGTAACCTGAGTCTATAGGGAAAGACTGCAGCTGCTGCAGCCTTTTTAAACAATTAAATATTCTGACTGCAAAAAGCCTAATCCTTTTATTTCATTTTATTTTTGTTGGGTTTGGATATATGATGATATGAAGCTTTTTTATTTTAATCACAGAAAGTCTGATTTTTCTATGGCAGCTGATCAGAGAGCACACATTAAACACATTCCACTCTGCATTGCAGTGTGCTGTCTTAAAGTGACATTGGTCCCAAATTATTAATTTAAACTAATAGTCTGCAGTTTCTGTCTGATCTCCTGTACACCTGCAGCAGCATTTCAACCTTACTTCTAATAAGCCAAGTTTAAAATCTATGTAAAATGTGTTTGGTAATGAGAACAAGACTACTATTAAATTGTATCTTGTCTGACAGGAAAGGTGGGCATGTACCAGCCTTCTTAAATGATACCATTAAGAATACTTTCCTCAGTAAATGTGGTGATCTCTTTGAACTTGCAAACATCATTTCTGTGGTTGAACAGAATGTGATTCTTACCTTAAACTTTCAAACCCTTTGTTGAGCAGATAAAAAGTCTATTTTTGGCAGCAATAGGCTGACAAAATATGTCATCTTTGAAGAGCAGTCATCAAAGTTATTTTACTGTGGAACACTTAATAGTTAAAACTGTAAAAATAATCTTAAGTAAATGTCAAATAATGCCAAGATTTTTTTAAAAAAATCAGCATAGCTTTTCTCCTTTGAAATTTGGAATTTTTTTGTTCATTTCCAGATACCATATGCCATACAGCATAATGTTGAATTCAATATGATAGATAATTTAATGCCTATTTAATAGAGCTGCACTTTTTCTTCCCCAAGCCCCTTTCTCAGAGCTCCTTTCATGCACCACAGACTTCTGCAGCCATTAGTAGACTGCAGCTATTAGCAGATACTGTTACTGAGATGCATGCAGCTTTTCCCTTTTCTCCCTCAGCCATGTACCTTGGCTTTGCTGCTATGTATGTTGTTTCTTCAGTGTGTACAATATTGTTGGAGTGTAGGAGAGGGTTAGTTGTTAATATTCATCTTACTCTTTCAGGCCTCTTAAGGAACTTAAGGATGTACTTGAGGAACAATCTCTGAACTCCCCCTATCTTTTACAACCCACTTATCCTAGTCAGCTGCATTCAGGAATGTTTAACCAGCATTGGGCCACATTCATTGCTCTCATGGTAGGCACAACTTTATTGAAGAGGACTGTGTAACATGGAGCTGTGCTACCTAGGCTTGGCATGTGGGTGTGTTTCACAGAAACTAATGGGCATGGAGATGAGGGTTGAGGAGAATGCTTAAGTTTATGAAGGGGTTAAGAGAGCTGGGGGTCCTTGCAAATGCAGGACAAAGACTTTTTCAGTATTAAACTTTAAAAATATTCTAGATTAAAAAAAAACATGCTTAAAGTTTTCAATGTAAAGAAAAGCTTCCATCACCATTCTTATCAACCATCCACTATCCCCACATTCCTCCATCTTCCCCTTATACTTTCTGAAGTTTGCACTTTAGAGAAACCAATCTATGTAACTCTAATTCCTGCCATATATTTAGCAACAGCAAGGATTTGTGATTTTTCTTTAATATTTGAGTCCTTGTTTAAGTATCTTCATTTATGTATTATATTTGAATTTGTTTTTTTGCCTGACTTTAATTAGCTTAGATGAAGACAATATTACCTCTGGGTGACATAGCAAAGTTTGTGTATTTCGTAGCCTTATTGTGAATATTATGTAGTCTTTCTGGGCTGCTAATTTCATTTGGTACAATTTTGTTACTTATTGTTATTTATGTTTCAAACTGGCTACTTAGCTTGTACAATAATTAATAGTCATGGTCAGAAATACTTACCTCATTTGTCTAGAACATCTACTTTATTTATCTTCCTCACTATTGCATTGCATAGTCTGTTTTCTTCTGTGGAATATATTCATGTCAGCAGTTTCCACTTTTGCCTTTGATAATATATTTCACAATTTTAATACCCTTTATGTAAAATTCAGTAAAGTCCCTTATGACCCATTTATTTTCTGTAAAAAGCAACAGAGTGTCCTGTGGCACCTTTAAGACTAACAGATGTATTGGAGCATAAGCTTTCCTGGGTGAATGCTTCTCTGGTTTCAAGTTGCAGTTTTGTTTTGTTTTTTAACCCATTCAGTGTGTGATAGTTGTTCAATCAGGGTTGTCTTACCATGTCATCTTATTTTAAAAAATGAAAACATATGTCTAAAAAAATTAAACTTTGATACAAGTACTATTTAACTAATAGTACTTGTTGCTTATATGAGGACATGCCTGTTCTTTTGTATCATCCCTAGAAAGTGACATTTTGAACTCTTGCATATTGCTTACAGGTCTTTAGTATATTATTTCTTCTTGCTGGTCCTTAGTTAGAGGGAGTACTCATAGCCTTATATCTCATTATAACCATTTCTGAGTGCCTCTAACTTTACCGAACTTTCACTCTAATTCAGAAAGACATACAAGCATATTCTTAAGTACTTTCTTGACACTGGGAAATTTTGAGCTGAAATGTTTCATGTTTTGTCTGATGTTGAGATTGGTTTCTTGTTTATTTGCTTTCTGTGTTGTTTTGGTTTGTTTTCTGTGTTGTTTTGTTTTTTGTTTTGAAGTTTCAGGGGGAAAAGTGTTCAGCCAGTTTTGAAAAAAGGGTTTGGAGAAAATAGATCATTTTAACAATAGCCCTTTTTTCTGGCCATTTCTTTGAATAGCAATGGAATCTCCATGATTCGAATCAGAAACTTGGAATTTAAAGTAGGATTTGTCTTGAGGTCAGAAGGTGCACTTAGCTTTCTCTAGGCATTGACAAAGCCCTGGCTGGGATGATTTAGTTGGTGTTGGTCCTGCTTTGAACAGGGAGTTGGACTAGATGATCCCTGAGGTCTCTTCCAACCCTAATCTTCTATAATTCTATGATTCAGATATAGCCAAGTTAGAAGCCATAGAAAATCCTGTGCACTTGAGTTAATCAGAGGCTTGCTTCTAAAATCTGAACATTTTTTCTGCACTGAACATCATGATCCTGATGCCATTAGTACCACCCCCATCAAAATAACTTCAGCCTAGGAGAAAATGCACTGAACTTAGACTGAGGAGGTCATGCACTCTAGATGCCTTTTACTTGTATTAATACTTCTGCTAATATCACCACTGTTGTTATTGAACAAGGCCTCATATGACTAGAAAAGAGATAAATTTCAGGCAGAAGGAGTAACTTAGGGACTTTTTAAAGAAGGAGTAACTTAGGACTACACTAAATAATTTGTGGCAGTGCTGGACATAGAAGACACATATAATATTGCAGACCCAAATCTCAACTTGCCATACTGCCGGCCAGGATGAATGTTGTTCAGGTGATGGAGATCTGGGCAGAAGCTCTTGCAATGATTCTTGTCGTGATAGGGCTGTTAGAGTTGTGCATAGTAAATTTGTACTTTTATGAAAAAAAGCAGCTAGGAAGTCTATATACCCGGTATATAAATCCCATGTTAAAACAGGCTAATGTTAAGTTTCAAAGCCAAGCACTCAAAAGTTAGGAAAACAACACTACACTGCACACACAATTCTCCCCCTGGAGAGATTATATAAGAGAGAGAGAACTAACTGCATGTGACAGATGCTGCTGACATCACGTAATACACTACTGGAAGATACTCAGCTATTATAAGGGTGGTATAAGAACCTATATAGACTGCAGTAGGTCTTCCATAGAAATGCAACACATCTTTTCCATGGCATGCATTCCACTTTATAGGGGGGGGGGGAAATTCTACCCATTGGCCCATTAAAAGTGTGGTGAGTGAGAAAGTGTCGCCAGCTGGACAAATATGTGAGAGATGTTCTGTATTATACTTCAATAGCTTTTATTTTTCAAATATCTTTTTTGAGTAGTTATTCTAAGGTAGCATAGTGACTTTATCTCCTTTTACTCAAAGATTATCCTGCTAAAGCAAATAGCACAAGCACCCAATGCTCTCATTTTTTCAGTAGTGACTTATTATGAATGTAATAGTTACCACTTAGCTACAAATATTTCTTGCACGATTTACTCTGGCAGAGTTCTAGATTAATAAATAACTAGAGCAATAGTGCATTAAGTAACTGTACCAGCTGACAGGACAAAAAAAGAGCTGCACACATAAGCATTATAGCCACGTTTTTATAATAGTGCTTTCAGTATGACTTGCCAGCATTCAAGATGGCTGAATACACATTACACTCCAGTTATTAGTATGTTGATCTTCTGCACGCTGGCTTTGATATCTGCTTTCTTAATGCAAATTCATTGTGAGCAATGTTTATTGTTTTAAGTCTCAGTAATTTCTAGCAATTAAGTCTGGGAATTTTTCACTATATGTTGGAGACTAATATAAAATATTCTGCTCCATCAACAGTCAGTGTAACAGGGTGCTGGCTAGGAGAAACAAACCAGGCCCCTGTTAGCCCTGTTCCAGAAGAAGAAGGGTATTAGTTGGGCTGGCTGAAGGGCCACGCCCTAATTACCAGAGTGGATCCACCTGCAGGCTTGGGTAGCCAGCCTGCCCTATAAAGCTGGCTAAGAGACAGGAAGGGGGGGGGGAGAGACAGGAAAGGGAGGAACGTGGGCTCTAGATCCCTGCTGGCTGGGAAGCTAGTAGTTTCCTAGAGTGTTGGTCCCTGTAAATATCTGTAAATAATAAGTGGTGGGAACGGACACAAACAATAAAAGGACATGGGTGCTGCACTTCAGTTGGTCTCTGACTGTTTGTGGAGGGGCCAGGAGCGGGCACTGCTACAGTCAGATATGGTTAGTGAGCCAGTCAATAAATTCCAGCAGCCACTATTCATATCCTAATTCACTTCATGTTAAAAAGATGACAAGGAAATATTCAGTTATCCTGACTTACATATTTTAATAGATAGATGGTGTTTAAAATAGTGTCTGAGAAGGTGATAAACATATAGTTAGTTGCACCCCAATTCAGTTTGTATTTTTTTTCTTTTTATTCTCGTGTAATATTAGGTGCTTGAATATTTAAAACATTTTGACATTAAATTAGTCTCATTTTATCATCTGAGCTGAAACAATAAAGTGTTTCAATTTCCCCATTCTTTTTAGATAAAAGAAAAAAATTGGGTTGATGCTACTTCCTTAAGCTAGATATGTGCATATGTGTAAGAGAACTAAAATGACTATAACATGTCATGTTTTGAGCAATAGCTGCTTGTTTTTGTGTCCATATTAAATTTGTTTACATCTTGTTTGTGTGTTTGGGTTTCTTTTTCCTCAGGTGAGTTTCACAGTTCTTCAGTTAGCTGTAGGGTAAAGGTAGATAAGATGTGAGGGACACTGAAAATAAGACGATGCATGACAGGGAAATGCTCTGGGAAAGAAATAAAAAACAAAACAGTGGAGATGGCAGTGGAAAATCAGCGAACAGACAGCCAGAAATAGGTTGGGATTGTAAATGAGCTGCTAGAAAAGAAATGTGCAAAGATCAATGGACTGGAACAAGTGAATTACAAAAAATGGGACACAAAGAGAGACTGAGGAAGAAAGCATCGTGCAGTGTATATCAGCAGTAATTTAGAAAGCTTTGGGCAGAGAAAATAAATCCACCTGACATTGCTCAAACCATTTCTTTCATCAGTGTAGACATAGAAAGAACGAGAACACTGATGGAAAATGAAGCATAAAAGTCAGCCACATTGGAAACAACACCCACAATGTTGGCTGCAGCAATTAAGAAGAGGAAACATCAGGAAGCCTCAGAATGAGAGAGTAGAGTTTATTGAATCTAACCTAACATCTGTTTTACCAAAAGACTTACCTCTGATGGTAACCTAGGCAGGACTAATTTCTTCAAACATCCCCCTTGGGTCCCTATGTCTCCACCTGGTTCCCAACAACAGGCAATCACCTCTGTCTTGAGATATGGACCCTTTAAAGCCTCACTATAGTTCTTTCATTGTTTAAAACAAGTCCTGTAGGCTCAGCGGGAGACTGAACCAGAGTCCTCAGAGACAGTAGTTTTGGCATTGTTCCTTAACAACTCTCAAGTGTTGCTGAGGAGTAGTTTATCTTGAGCCACTCTTTGCCTTCCTGCCTGTTTTTCCAAACAGACTTTTGTTGAGTTAAAATAAAAAAAAAAAAAAAACCCTATAAGCAGGCCAATATACAGTATATATAAATTATCACAGGACAGCCTGAAATTCATCTCATGGGGAGTGAGGGGGGTCTATCTATTTATCTATCTAAAAAGAATGAGCCTCCAAAAGGTGATTTTTTTTAAAATGCAAACTGTCTGTACCAGGTATTTCTTGAATGCCCATCATCATAGCATCAAAGTGCTAGGGCCTACATTTTCTGAAGTTGTTCCTAATTTGGAGTGCCTGACTTTACCTTAGGGCCTGATTTTTCAGAGGTACTAGGCATGTACGATTATAAGTGAATTCAACATGAACATGGATTACTTAGCACCTCTGAAAATCAGGGCATAGATGTTCAAAGCTGGGCACCCAAAAATCAAGGCACACTGAAGTATAGACCACTGTTGAAAATGTGGCCATAAATCCATTTATTTAAGTTGTTTGTTATTATTAATCATATGTATTTGTATTACAATAGCATCTGAAGTGCCAATCAGCATTTACATAGTGATGTCTTAATATTGCTCTTAATTATTCTCTATTTTGCTTTATAGTGAGAAGCCTATAGCAAAATGTGTGTTTTAATGCATTCTCTGAAGATGGATGTGGGTTAGTTAATCCTTTTGCCTTCAGCAATTCATTCCACAATTGTGGGTCCCTGATAGGTCAAGTTCGACCTGCCTCTCCCACATTTAATTCTAGGCTATGTAAAATGTACTGTACCAGAAGAATACAGCTGTCTCAAAAGATCATAGATGGAGAGACTGTCTGCTGTAGCGATGTCCTGACCAATTCAGTGCACTGCTAATTGATCAAGAACTGGAAGTGGCATTGGAAATTAACAGGGAACCAGTGTACTTGTGTATCTAAATTTAGTGATGAATCAGGTAGGAATTACATACATACTACTTTTACAAACAGAGGGTGAGTACTTTCAGTGCAAAGTATTTTTCCTTCTGAGCAGTATCACTTTGCTTTTGACCAGGTTCAATTTGAGACATCTCCTGTACCATCAGGAGATGTTCTCTTGTAGATATTGTGACATCTTTATAATAGCATTTGGTCTCATCAGCTGAAAGAGACATGGAACTGGATCAAAATGTCTCACACCCTTGACATTGAGCTAGAGGGATGATACCGGCAGGTTTCACATGAAGGGCTCTTAGAGCTATGCATATAACCAAATTTTATGTCTTAATTTAAAGAAAAGTTTGAAGCCTTGTAGCTCTTCACCGTCTTCTCCAACTCAGTTATGTAAATAGGTAGCAGTACTTTTTGTGGTCAATTGTGTAGAAAGTTAAGATTTTGCTCTATGTGCTTTGTACCTCTGGGGAATTAATAAGAACACAAGAATGGCCATACCAGGTCAGGCCACTGGTTCATCTAGCCCAGTATCCTGTCTTCTGACAGTGGCTGGTCCCAGATGCTTCAGAAGTAATGAACAGAACAAGGCAATTTATTGAGTGATCCATCCCCTGTCATCCAGTCCCATCTTCTGGCAGTTTGAGGTTTAGGGACACTTGGAGCATAGGGTTGCATCCCTGACCATCTTGGCTAATATCCATTGATGGGCCTATCCCCCATGAACTAATCTAATTATTTTTGGAATTTACTTATACTTTTGGCCATCACAACATACCATGGAAACAAGTTCCAGTGGTTGACTGCATTATTTGTTTTAACCTCCTGTCTATTAATTTCATTGGGTAATGCCTAGTTCTTGTGTTATGTGAAGGAATAAATAATGAGATGAGGTGACCAGAACATCATGCAGTATTCAACATGTGCGTGTGCCATGGATTTGTATAGTGGCATTATGATATTTTCTGTTTTACTATCTATACCTTTCCTAATGGTGCCTAACATTCTGTTTGCTTTTTTGACTGCTGTTACAAATTAATTGGATGTTTTCAGGGAACTATCCACAATGACACCAAGATCTCTTTCTTGAAGGTAATAGCTTCTTTAGACCCCATCATTTTATATGTATAGTTGGAATTATTTTTTCCAGTGCACATTACTTTGAATTTATCAACATTGAATTTCATCTGCCATTTTGTCACCCTGTAACTCAGTTTAGTGAAATCCCTTTGGAACTCTTTACAGTCAGCTATGGACATAACTATCTTGAGTAATTTTGTATTATCTTCAATAAATAACGTTTCGTTTCGAAGACGCAGTTCTTAAGTCACTTTAATACATTTGCTGGTCACAAGTCCATGGAGTAAAATGGCTTACAAGTGCTAAATGCATTTGGGTCTGTTGCATTGACACACTTGGGAAACGGGCTGCAGCCAAAAAGACCCAGTCCCAGAGTGACTGGACTGTGTGATTCCACCCAGACTGAGGGCAGAAGGACATACCTGTCACCAAAACCAGGGCTTCCAGCAACTGGGAAAAGAAGAAGAGTAGAAGACTCCATAAAGAAGTCCACTAAGGACCTCTCCAAGGAGACCTGCTTTAAAGAAAAGCACTGTAATATGACAGCAATGTGTACTACGAACAATCCTAAGATAGATCTTTATTTGAAAATCCACATTGAAAATGAGAACACTTCCATTATGTTAGCACTGTAGAATTTTCACCCAACCCTACATGAAGTAGGAATGAACAGCATTTCAGAATAAACTTAATTGGTTACTGTCCTAACCACTGAGATAGGGAAAATATTTGTCTTTATAAGTTTATATACATTTAATTATAATTATTATGGTTACAATTTGTATTCATTATAGCATTCTATGTAGAAGCTGGTCATAAGACACCCATATAATATAATTTGTGTCTATACCTATATAAACAGACTGTAACAATTAGATATTAAGATGTCTACCCTCTCATCTTAATATAAACATTTCTGTTATATGACATTTAAAGTGTCTGTAACTTGACTCTCAAGTATAGTACATTATGACCACTCATTAAAACAAGCTTTTATAGCACTTACAATGTTGGACTCCTACAGATAATATAATGAGGGTAGAATGCATTTTGATTGAGTTACCACTAGGGAGAAATTTAATTTAATTAAACTGGTCTTCATTAAAGTATCACATTCAAGTAAAGTAATTATAAAGGCATGTACAGTATTGGAGAAATCCCGCTGTTTAAAAGACAAAGAAGATTCACATTAGACTGGTCATAATTTGTAGAAAAGCCTTTCCCCACTAATTCTTTTCAGTGCTCTAAAACCTTCAGACATTAGTAAAAACTGGTGATTCACAAATGATGTCTACTCTGATACTGTTCTGATCTATATGCAGCTTCCACTATTTTTGCCTTTAAAAGTAAACTTTCATGGCCCCATTTTTCAGTGGCATGCATATTTATAAAAGTTTCCACAAACAAAAAAGGAAAAAGTATATTTAAACTGTGTAAATAAAAAATGAATTAGGATGTGAAGGAATCTTCCCAGTTCTTCTTCGAGAGATGTCCCTGTGGGTGCTCCACTACAGGTGCTGGTGCGTCCCTGCGCCTTCGCCCGGAGATTTTTGCAGCAGTACTCATAGCGGCCACGCATGCTCAGAATCTGCCCCCCCCGCTGTGACTCTAGGGTAATAGAACGCATGCGTGGCCGGTCTCCTTAGTTCCTTCTCAACCGTCCCCGGCCTGAGACGGAGCTCAGCAGACTCATTAGAGAATCCTTCACTATTGCCTTAATTATCTTTTAGAAACCAGTTTTTCTGTCAGTTTTCTCTGTTAAAATAGTTACTTACCCAGTTTATCTTAAAAAAAAAAAAAAAATTCCTGTCAGCCGCGGCTATGCCGGGCTCCACCGGCTTCAAGCGCTGTGCTATTTGTAAGGAAGCTATCCCGTCATCGGACGGGCACTCAAAGTGTATAAAATGTTTGGGGGAAGCTCACATTCCCCAAAAATGTGCCCACTGCTGTAAACTGAGCTCCAGGGCACGGAAAGACAGGGAGCTTAAACTCAAACTGCTCCTGCTTCAAAAATCTATCGGGTCAGTTTCAGACCCAGGCATTGAAGCCGGCTCCGCTACCCGACACAGCCCCCCCCCCCTCAAAAAAGCTCAAGAAGTCTATGAAAAAGGGGCACCTTTCCTCACCTAGCAAGACTATGAGGCATAAAGTTTCTCCAGGCAGATCAACGATCTCTCTGCCTGTGATTTCTCGCCTCAGTAATTTTCATGAGCCAGGCTCCTCCGGAACAGCGCAAAAGCCGCCTGAGGCTTCAGCGCCGCCGAGAAGCTCCGGTGCCGAGGCATCAGGCTTCCAGTTGCCTGCCTCAGTGACGGCACCATTCGGCACCGCGAATGAGACGGTGCCGACATTCCACAGCACGCCTCACCCGAGGCAGCCCGACATTTCTCGCCCGGCACCGGCCGCGGCACCGACGCCTGCGGGGCATTCTGACACACAGATCACAGCCAGAAGCCCCGATCGCAGGAATGCTCTTGTGCAGCAGCCTCTGTCGGCTCAGCTTTCATCTCCCGCAGGAGCTGCTTTCACTCATTTTACCCAGACAGCTGATCTGCTAGTATCACCTACCTTGCAGTCTCCGCTCATGAATACATATTCTGTTTCGATGCCTGAGTCAGGATCTGAGCAGTTTTCCTCCAGTGAGGAGGAAGCAGATCCACAGGGAGTTTTTTCCCCATATCATGACTCCCAGCCCCGGACCCAGAGCAATAAGGGCTATGGAAATACTACTTCATCCCACTCTCAGGACCCTGCCCCTTGGGGGATGAACCCCTGGATGGCACCACCTATGCCCTACCCGCCACCATGGCAATACTGGACACCATGGGCATCATACCCTCGGGAACACATGCCCCGTGGCCCTTCGACCAGGCGCAACACTGATCCAGTGCCGTCTCCTAATGTATATGCTAGTGACACGAGATGCCTGGCAACACAGCCACGTTCCCAGGATAAACCTAGCCCTTCTCCTGGTCCAACAGATCCGGAGTTAGCACCGGAGGAAGCATTACTTCCCCTTCCTCCCACTCCCTCTGATGAATATACAAAATTCCAGGACCTCTTTAAGAGAGTTGCTAGTGACCTGAACATTAACCTGGAAGTGGTTCCCGAACAACAGCATGAGCTAACGAACATCCTACAGCCCCCTTCTTCCTCCAGAGTGGCACTTCCAATTAACGCAGCCCTTTTAGAACCCGCTAAGTCCATCTGGCAGACTCCAGCGACAAGCCTACCTACCTGCAAGCAAGCGGACAAGAAGTATTTTATTTCTCCAAAGGACTCTGAATTTCTTTTTACCCACCCAGCACCAAACTCATTGGTAGTAGACGCTGCGAACCAGAGGGCTAGACAACAGTATTCTCGTTCTGCCCCACCTAACAAGGATAGCAAATGACTGGACCTGTTTGGTCGCAAGGTCTATGCATCCTCCACCCTCCAATTTCGCATAGCTAATTATTCTGCAGTCCTGGCAAAATACGACCATAAAAACTATAATAAGTTAATGGACTTTATTGATGACATTCCAGAACAAAGAAAACAACAGTTCAGAGCTATAGTTTCTGAGGGCCAAGCCATTTCACGCACCGCTCTCCAAGCAGCTCTCGATGTAGCCAACACAGCGGCAAGATCTACCGCTACAGCGATAGTCATGCGACGGGGCTCATGGCTCTCCTCTTCCTTTTTTCCTCGCGAAGTTCAGAACACAATTGAAGATCTTCCCTTCGACGGTGACAAACTCTTTGCTTCTAACACGAATGAAGTGCTTCATTCAATGAAAGACTCCAGAACAACCCTCCGGTCTTTAGGTCTCCAGACACCTACGGCAAGAAGACGACAATATCGTTACCAACCATACCACCGGCCACGTTATCCCGCATTTACACAACCTTCCCATAGACCGCAGGAACAGCAACAGCCGCAACGTCCACGACCAAGATTCCAGCGATGTCGCCCAAACTCTACAGGGGCGCCTCAACCCCCACCAGCTAATAGGCAGATTTGAAAACTTGGTCGAGGGTTTAGAAAGCAATGCCCTCACTTCAGCCGGCACACCAATCTTTGGACACCGCCTACGACCTTTTTTCCAACAATGGAGGAAGATTACCTCCGACAAGTGGGTCTTAGAGGTAGTTACAATTGGATACGTCATCCCCTTCCTCTCCTTACCTCCCACCCACCCACCCTCCCCGTCCCTCTTCAGGGACCCTTCTCACGAGCAGCTACTCCTCCAAGAAGTGCAACATCTCCTTCATCTGGGAGCAGTAGAAATCGTGCCAGAGCGACACAGAGGGAAGGGTTTTTACTCCCATTATTTCTTAACGGAGAAGAAAAATGGGGGATGGCGACCAATCCTCGATCTCAGGCGGCTCAACAGATTCATCAAAAAGCAAAAGTTCAAGATGGTGACCCTCAATACCATAATCCCAGCGCTGGAGCAGGGCGACTGGTTTTCTGCCCTCGACCTACAAGATGCCTATTTCCACGTCACTATACATCCGGCCCACAGACGTTTCCTCCAATTTACCCTTGGTTCCACACATTTCCAATACAGGGTACTCCCCTTCGGACTATCTACAGCCCCCCTTGCTTTTTCCAAACTTCTAGCTGTAGTCACTGCTCACCTCAGGAGACAAGGGGTAATAATATTTCCGTACCTCGACGATTGCCTCCTCAAAGCTTCAACATTCGACGAGGCGCTCCGGTTCACACGACTCACAGTCGAGTGCTTTCTTTCTCTCGGCCTACAAATAAACAGAGACAAATCCACATTACGCCCCACCCAGCACCTTCAGTTCATAGGCGCAGACCTCGACTCTCGGACCGGGCTAGCATCGCTCCCACCCGATCGCTACAATTCCATAAAACAACTGACCACAACTATTCACAACAGCCCTCAGGTAACTGCCCGAGACTGCCTGCAACTACTAGGTCACATGGCCTCGTGCACTTTTGTCGTCCAGAATGCACGCCTACACATGAGGTGCTTCCAAGCGTGGCTGGCAACGGTTTACAAACCGATTATGCATTCTTTAAACAAGACTCTCTCCCTGCCTACTCCAGTCAAAGACTCGCTACGTTGGTGGACCGTCCACTCCAACCTTTGTTCTGGAGTCCCGTTTCTTCAACAGGCTCCATCACGCATTCTGACCACCGATGCATCTATGACAGGGTGGGGCGCACATATGTCTCATCACACAGTACAGGGACTATGGTCACCAACCGAGACCTCCCTGCACATAAATGTACTAGAACTTCGAGCCATTCGCAACGCGTGCCGTCACTTCCTGCCACTAATCAAACATCATCACGTACGCATAATGACGGACAACATTGCTTGCATGTTTTACGTAAACAGACAGGGCGGAGCTCGTTCCCATTCGCTGTGCACAGAGGCTATGAAGCTCTGGAATTGGTGCATTGTGAACAACATCCGGGTATCAGCTGCTTATCTTCCCGGGATCATGAACACCACAGCGGACGAACTGAGCAGACGCTTCCCATGGGACCACGAGTGGGAGATAGACGACAAAACCATTCACGAGGTATTCAGCATCTGGGGTTACCCAACAATAGACCTCTTTGCAACTGCAAAGAACAAGAAATGTCTCAATTTCTGCTCCAGAGCAGGACTGGGCAAACATTCCCTGGGGGACGCATTCATGATCTCATGGCACCGAAACCTATTCTATGCGTTTCCCCCCGATACCAGTTCTCAACAGGGTTCTGATAAAAATACGAACGGATCGAGCCAAGGTGATCCTCATTGCCCCATCGTGGCCCAGACAACCATGGTTTCCCTTCCTCACCAGAATGTCAATCCAACCACCAATCTCCCTGCCGCTTATTCCGAACCTTCTATCTCAGCAGCACGGTCGTTTTCTCCACCCCAACCTGTCCATGCTTCACCTCAAGGCCTGGTTCCTACGTGGTTCTCCCAACGCGAATTAGATTGCTCCGAACAAGTTCAGGAGGTGCTCCTACATAGCAGAACGCAAGCTACTCGCAAGACCTATCTTCAAAAGTGGAAACGATTCACACATTGGTGTTCTGCCAAACATCTTTCTCCTACCTCGGTACCTCTTCCGTTTATATTGGACTATCTCTTGGGCCTTAAGCGATCCGGCCTTTCTTTCAGCTCCATCAGGGTCCATTTAGCTGCTATTACGACTTTCCACGACAAAATTGATGATACGTCTGTCTTTGCTCACGCTACTACGAAGCGTTTCCTCAAGGGCCTACAAACCTTATATCCAGACATTAAACAACCGACCACCCCCTGGGACCTTCATCTGGTACTGTCTGCCCTAACTCAGCAACCCTTCGAACCCCTAGCCACGTGCTCCCTTTTACACCTCTCCATGAAAACAGCGTTTCTAGTGGCAATTACTTCTGCCAGACGGGCAGGAGAAATAGCAGCTCTCATGGCTCATCCACCATATACGATATTTTTTAAAGACAAGGTTACCCTCAGATTGCATCCCAAATTTCTTCCAAAGGTACACTCATCATTCCATATTAATGAACCCATACACCTCCCGACTTTTTTCCCGAAACCACATGCAAACTCCTTTGAAGCCTCAATGCATACACTAGATGTTCGCAGAGCCTTGTCATTCTATTTGGATAGAACCAAACCCTTTAGAACCTCCTCTAGACTTTTTGTCTCTGTTGCAGAGCGCTCCAAGGGCATGCCTATTTCTACCCAGAGACTCTCGAACTGGATCTCCCAGTGTATCCGACTGTGCTATCAGATGAAAGGGGTTGCACCTCCAGATGGCATTAGAACACACTCCACTAGATCTCTGGCTGCCTCCATCGCGTTCTTACGCAAAGTTCCCTTGGCTGACATTTGTAAAGCAGCCACCTGGTCATCTGACCATACTTTTGTTAAACACTATGCCCTTATTCAAGGCCCTTTATCTGACATACGCTTGGGCAGGGCGGTACTCTCGACGGCGTTCCTACCAGATCCGAAGTCCCTACCTCCTTAAGATACACTGCTTTTAAGTCACCTGTAGTGGAGCACCCACAGGGACATCTCTCGAAGAAGAAGAGGAGGTTACTCACCCTGTGCAGTAACTGACGTTCTTCGAGAT